>NC_083462.1:14831361-14958861 GCF_030014155.1 Tachysurus vachellii | reverse complement strand
TACTGTAGAGTGTCACCCAAATGAGGATGAGGTTCCCTTCTGAGTCTGGTTCCTCTCAAGGTTTCTTCCTCATATCATCTCGGAGTTTTTCCTCAACACCTCAGTCACCTTCGTCACCTCAGGCTTTATCATAAGTAGTAACTTTAAATTTAAACTTTACATTTCTATACTGTTGTAAAGCTGCTTTAAGACAATGTGAATTGTTAAAAGCGTTATACAAATAAATTTAATTGAATTCTGAATGATAGATTCTGTCATACTTTGGTGTTAAAATGTACTTGATATAATGATTATATTTAGACTATGATATAATACTGATGATGATTCAGACCAAGTAACTGATGCATTCATGACTGCCTTTTTTTTTTTTTTTTGCCATTCCTCACCTGACCTTTTTCTGTCAGGTGAGGTATGAGGTACAAACCACTAGGAACTCTTAGCGCTAACATTTTGGCATCCAATTTAAGCCATAACAGTCTTTTGTGACACTTGCAATATAGGGGAAATATCTCAGTAGACATTTCTAGTAGGAGTCACCCCTTCTGCTCCACACTGACTCCTTGTTTCAGTGGAAATTACATCAGGTTACTTGGGTTATGACTTTAGCATCTTTAGGTATTTTAAATATAATACTGCTGACTTGCAGATTTATTGTAGCCAAGTGACCACACTGGTGCTGTGTGAAATTGTTAGACTTAGTAAGGCCCGAAGTGTATTCATCTTTAAAATACCCCCTAGTTTAATACTGTCACAGCTTTATGTACAGTGATACCCCGAGATACGAGTTTAATTCGTTCCGTGACCTTGCTCGTATCTCAAATTGCTCGTATCTCAAAGCAATTTTCCCCGTTTAAATGAATTGAAATCCCATTAATCCGTTCCAGCTCGCAAAATTCCACTCCAGTTGTTTTGTTTTGAATATGAAAAATGTACAGTACCTGTATTTATAAATGACAAATATTGTATGTAGATGGAGGTTGAGGGAGGAGTAAACAGGCGGAGGATTTAGGAGGAATTACACTTTCACTTTCGTTCACTTACTCGCTACTGTACACTCTTAATGCTACTTTACACATAAATGAAACTTAACTAAACTTCATTTAGAGCGGGGAGAGCAGCAACTAGAAAATAGAATAGACCCCTGTATAACAGAACCATTAATCATGCATAGAGTTAAAAATAGGAAAGGAAAATAATAAATGGATAAATAAATAGAGAGAGAGAAAAATATGTGGAGATTTATGACGTAAACTGGTACAACGAACACAGGTTCCTGCATGGTGGAGTCGGGGTTGGAGGAGGGAGTTTAAATCGCAGCAGCAGCGAAGCGCTAGAAAGCGGCTCAATGAATGGGAATTTAAATGGTCGGGTAATATGGATGTCGTAACTGGATTGGTGCGCACGACGTGGCCTGCCAGAACTAACGCGAGGCTTAATTTCTCTGAACTTAATTGCTACAATTTGTTTTCTTTACATTAATTTTGCCTAATTTACTTCATCACTTTTCTCTTCTTGTTTTTGCCTTTTTTGTCACTCTTTCCTCACTAACATCTGCCGGTCGTTTTAATAAAAACCTGTCCGGTCGGCATATCAGATGCGGTGTAGTCGCACAAATTCAAATTTTTTTACGGATCCACCGCTTAAAACGGATCCGAAAATTACGGATCCGCAGATGGTCGGCACCTCACGCAGCCCCTTTGTGACTCTCCATAGGAAATGAATGACTTCCTGTTTATCGGCCGTCGTTTGACGTGTGCAGTGGAAAGGCTCGGATACTCGTATCTCAAAAATTTGCTCGTATCTCAAGCCAAAATTTGGTCGAATCACAGCTCGTATCTCAAAAGATTCGTATGTCAAAGCACTCGTATCTCGAGGTATCACTGTACTTGGTGTGTAAGCCATTTTTTTTTTTTTTACAACACAATTTCAGAAGGTGTTTGTGGACCTGGAACTGCAGCCAAGCACAATAATGAATGCACTTAGACGTTTGGTGCTATACTTTGTTGACAGATTAGTTAAATTGAGTTGTAATTAAGCCTTATTCAGGTTTATTCAAGTAACAGTTTTAATTCTTGGTAACACAAGCTGCAGCTTTAATAGATCACTAAATCCCTACCAGATAACACCAAGTCAGTTAAACCTCAGAGACATCAATCTGTCCTGTCTGGAACCGCCAGTGACTGGAATCAGTTTCATCTGCTTTGGTCCATTTGTGTCGTAACTAAGTGGGCTGTTGTGACTCCTAGCATAGTTTTAAGAGCAGTACCAGGAGATGAGCTGTTACTTGAGGTGCACCGGACAGGGCAGTAGAAGGGCAACAATCCAGCAGCAGGACTGGTATCGGCTTCTTTTCTGCTTCCAGAGCCCTACAGAATGACCTCCAGGAGGCAACTGGTGTTCATGTTTTTGACCAAGCTGACTCCACAAGTGTGCCTTGAGGGTCCACTATGCTCTAGTGCTGACAGCCCGTGACTGTGAAGCTTGATTGGCACTTGCCAGAGAACACAATTGGCAGCTCCACCATTGGCGTCCCGTTCTCTTTATGGATGAGTGCAGGTTCACACTGACACTGCGACAGACATGAAAGAGTCTGGCGATGCCATGGGGAACATGCCAAGCAACAGAACCCTTACTGCTGTTAGGTACTGGCAGGAAATCATTCCCCAGTCCAGGCTTCCATTTCCTTTGTATTTATTGTGAAGGTCTGAAAAGACAATTAAACATTACTTTCTAATTTCTGGTATTTTTGTTGTATTTGGTGTTAATAAATTTTCTGACCATACAGGACATACTTGTACATGGTAAATTATGTATCTTCACACTCATGGAACCAGATGAACCAGACTCATGGAACCCCATCCTCGTTCTATTGCTAAGTGATTTGTCAGACTGTAAATTAGTATTTCACTGAAAAAGGCTGGCAGGTTGTCGTGAATTACTGTTAGTTGTGTACGGTCTTCATCATGGTAACGATCTGTTTTTGTTTAGTGATCACAATCCTTTGTTTCCATTTTTAAAGTTCATCTTGGACTTAATGCAAAGCCTCAGCAAAGCAGCTTGTACAGGCATGCTGCAGAAAAATCTCATGCCATAATGGGAAAATTGGTTGTTTGGTGCCAAGATAAAATGAAGTGTAAGGATATGGTGTAAGAGAGAGGGGGATAGAGAGAGAGAGAGAGAGAGAGAGAGGGGGATAGAGAGAGAGAGAGGGGGATAGAGAGAGAGAGAGGGGGATAGAGAGAGGGGGATAGAGAGAGAGAGGGGGATAGAGAGAGAGAGGGGGATAGAGAGAGAGAGGGGGATAGAGAGAGGGATAGAGGTTCCCAACATCGTATTTAGGCCCAATCTGTGATATGTTTGTATTCACATGTATTAAAATATACATCTGTCTCTGACTTAATTCCTGATTATACGCGTCATTATTTTAAGAAAAAAAAAAGTTTAGTCTTGATTTAAACTTGATATTAAACTATTTCAAACCAAGAACGTTGCATTTTGTGTAGAATTCTTTTTTTACTTTGAAATTTGAAAGATTTAATAAATAAAATGGAAATAATTTTAAATGTAGGACTCCATAGTTAATCCACGCTGAGAGAATTTTAGCCATCGATGTGATTTCTCACTCTACAGCAGGGGCTTGTGCCCAGGAGGAGTCTGAGCTTTTGTTGAGGGCTTGTGCCGTCTGCGAGTATCTGTATGTGCCATATGCTGCGGTGTAGCAAACAGGCCCCCTTTTCACTTGCACTGTTTAGGCAAGCTCAGTTTGGCTTGGAGTAGAACCCACTGCCCCTGTGTGCTCTGCTCGCTACCTCTGCTCTACCCCACCCTATACGCACAGCACCAGCCAACCAATAGACAGGTTTACATGGTTGATTGCTCATGCAGCCAATGGCTGGAGCTCCTCAGCGGCAGAGAGATTCCATAATAAGACTGGAGTCAGCCAATAAGAGGATGTGTAGAGGAGACCGGATGTGGGGGTGTACTGCTGGATGTATAGAGGGGTGTGTGCTTCTAGGCCTGAAGGCACTGCTCCTCCTCCTCAGTTCACACACACATACACTGCATGCTACTGGACAAAAGCACCACAACAGCACACCGCTGTTTAAAACAAGTGCTTGGAATTATTCATTGTGTAAGCCATGGTGTAACTTATCAGCTTTATCATTTCACACTCAGCAACCAGTCACACTCTCATTGCAGTCATGTTAGATCATTAAGAAGGAGCTGGTTCCATTTAACAAAAAGTGGACTCAGTAATTAGGCCATTTGTCACTTACTTTCCTTTATTTTTAGTCTAATGCTCTGTAATGCACTTGTACATTATTTTTTATTTCTGTTTCCTTCTGCAGGTGTTGGATGGATTATTAGCTCAGTATGGCACTGTGGAGAATTGTGAACAAGGTCACTACATTCACTCACCTCTATTTATTAACACGGTGCCCGTTTCAGCCTGTTTTAGCTGGATTATATTCATAGACCCTGACTTATTTATACTATCAGGATGCTTTTGATTAAAGACCACAAAACACTGTGGATATTAAATGATGCTGATGTATTTTTTCCTCTGTAGTCAACACGGACATGGAGACGGCCGTAGTGAACGTGCGTTATGCAGATAAGGAGCAGGCCAGACAGTGAGTATTTCACTTTCTGTGTTTAGCTGGAACACTGTGTCTGATGGTGAGATGCATCCTTCCTTCCATGTGTGAACTCGTAGCTGCTTCATCGTGCTGCTGCCACCTAGTGCCAGATCAGAGGCGTTGCAAGCATTCAGTTCTAAAGTGGATGGAGGCTGGGTGTAAAATGTATATGTTTATTTTACACCCTGTATTTTAAACTGCATTACAACAGCCTTACATGGGTTTCATGTTTGTTTGCACATTAAAAATGCCTCAATCCTATGTTTTTTTTATTTTTGTGCTACAATGTCGTCCTGTTCAGCTCACACACCAACTTTCTTTCTTTCCTGTCTTTAGAGCAGTTGAGAAATTGAATGGTTTCATGATGGAAAGCTATGCACTGAAGGTCTGCTACATACCAGACGAGACTGTTCTGTCTGATCCCCCAACTCTGGGTGGCAGGAGAGGAGGAGCACCACGTGGCCCCCCGCGCCAGGCCTCACCCTCTCTGGGAACTCGCCCTAAGCTGCAGTCTGACATTCCGCTGCGCATTCTCGTGCCCACCCAGTTTGTGGGCGCCATCATTGGCAAAGAGGGTGCTACCATCCGCAATATCACCAAACAGACACGCTCGAAGTAAGCTTGACATTGGTTGTGTTTTGTTTTTTAAAGCTATGGATTTTTTCAAAAAGCAAAACTCTAATAATTATTCCTTACATTTGTTGCTTAATATGAACAATGATGGAATTATTTATTTTCTCCCTTTTATCCTTGCAGAATTGACATCCATCGTAAGGAAAATGCAGGAGCCGCAGAGAAACCCATAACAGTCCATTCAACTCCAGAGGGCTGTAGCTCTGCCTGCAGGAGCATCATGGAGATCATGCAGAAGGAGGCCATGGACACAAAAATGTATTCTTTCCTCCCACAGACACTTTTTAATCGGTCTGTATCCGTTTGTATTTCCTCTCGTTCTCACGGGTTTGCTGTTGTCCCTCTCTGTCTTCACTGTATGTCGTGTACAGCACTGAGGAGATTCCTCTTAAGATCTTGGCTCATAATAACTTTGTGGGGCGTCTAATTGGAAAAGAAGGACGCAATCTGAAAAAAATTGAACAAGACACAGGGACCAAAATCACCATCTCCCCGTGAGTGTAAACTGAACTGCTGTTTTTCAGAACCTTTTAAATGTATTGACAGTTTGCATGTACATGATGTTAAATATCTAGAACTTTTTTTTGCCTCCAGTCTCCAGGACCTGACTCTTTATAACCCTGAGCGAACAATCACAGTGAAGGGCTCAATAGAGGCATGCACCAGAGCTGAAGAGGAGGTCATGAAGAAAATTCGAGAGGCTTACGAGAACGACGTGGCTGCCATGAACGTAAGACCAAAAGCAGCTTTGTTTTAAATGCTTAAATTAGATGTTTATTGCTTGTTTACGCATCTCTTCATGGGTGTATGCAGCTCCAATCTAATCTTATTCCTGGCCTGAATTTGAATGCTCTGGGTCTTTTCCCGGGTGGGACATCGGGAGCAATCTCCCCCTCTATGGCACCAGGACCTCTGTCTGGAGCACAAGCTGGATACCCTTCGTTTGGGGTAAGTGTGCATTCTCTTCCAAATGCGATGCAGATCTGAACAGGAGAAATTACCATTTTCTAGTTAGACCATTTGACACGTTACATTAATCATGGTGAGTAAAACCAAGTCTCCCAAAATACGTGGGGTTGCAGAAAGGAGCCGCCGTAATCTCCACCCATTCCCACAAAAGGAAATCTTGCTGTTTATTGTATTAAGTCTAATTTGGGCATGTTAAGTGTGTGTATGTCAAATGTGTGTGAGAGACTCCACTGAGTATCTGTGCGTGAAGGTGTGTAGTTTGCAGCAGGGATGCACTGTGTGCCTCTGTGTTAATGCGTGTTTCTCCTGTAGTGCAGTGTGTTTCAGACTGAGGTTCCGCTTTGGTCCTTCAGCAGTAGCCAGTCTCTCTCTGTAAGTCCCCCAAACCGTGATGCCTTGCACGGCTGTTGGCTGCTCTCTGTGAGAGGTGCAGCGATTTGATTTGTTTTTTTGGCCTGTGCAGTTGCTGAACGGCCCCAAAGTAACACAGCTGCAGAACATGCAACATGTTTAACTACGTGTTTCACAAGTGCTGAGTGTGTGTTAAATATGCATGTGAATGGAACTGGACCAGGTGACTGGTTGACTTGCACTATTACCCGGGGAGTGTTATCTTTCTGGAGACTTGATTGCTTGATGCTTTCTGACATGCCTTACAATGTACACTTTTTTTTTTTTTTTTTTTTTTGTATGTGAACGTTTGGCTGTGTGTAACGCATCAGTATGTTACCAGTCATGTGACTTTGCCTTGATTGGGTTTAGTGGCAAATAATCAACATTTCCATGCAAATCCGTATTATCTTGTTACAGCTAGAAAGTGGACTAGTATCACTAAACATCAACTGTCTGCACTTTTTAGGAAAGATGAACACAAGTTCTGCTTGTGGCAGGAATTGAGATCTTGTGTATTTCACTTCAAGTTTTAAGGCAAATCTGTATGAGGATGGATCCATAATTTGATCCCACATCCTGTTTCAAGAACAAAATTACTTCAAAATATCAAAACGAGCATTTTTTTGTGTCAGGATATTGCGTGTGACCTCGGGACCTCAAACGTGTCTTGCGTTCTGTACCATGTTTAGACTATACGGTTGGGTCCAAAAGTATTTGGACAGCGACACAATTTTCATAATTGTGTCTGTAAACCACTGTAATAGTTTAGAAAGGAAGCATACAATTTGTCTCTGCAGTGTAGATATTCCGCTGAAATTCAGAGGTTTAACAGATCAGCTGCAGTTTAGAAATTAAAGTCGCTTTTTCAGTCCCTCCATTTTCATAGGCTCATAATTGATTGGGTAAATTGAGCAGTTTCATGGGCAGATGTGGCCTGTGTCCTTGTTAAATTTATGGACTCGACTATGCTTAAGGTCTTGTTTCTTTTTATATATGAATATATGTACAGTCACTTTCTCTGTCAGCAGCAGCCCGAGTCTGAGACGGTGCATCTCTTTATCCCTGCGCTGGCGGTGGGCGCCATCATTGGGAAGCAGGGCCAGCATATAAAGCAGCTCAGCCGCTTTGCTGGTGCATCGATAAAAGTAGGCGATAAATTAAAAACTCGTTCAAAAAATTAATTCCTACATGTAATGATTTTTGTTTTCCAGCATTATTCTCTTCCTTTCTAAATTCCACTGTGTAGATTGCACCAGCTGATGGGATGGATGCCAAGCAGAGAATGGTCATTATTTCAGGACCACCAGAGGCCCAGTTCAAGGTACTGGACTAGTGAGCAGATGAAGGAAATCGATCAGTGTCGCTACAGTTAAACCCAAATGATGACTTATAGAATACATAATGCATACAATGGGGGTCTAATAAACCTTAAGATTTATTAGTAGTACTGTAATTAACTTATTTTCATATTTGGAATTAAAGATTATGAATGTATTTGTGATCCACCTCGAAAGATGGTAATAAAGAACGTTAGCCGTCTTGATCAGGGTAGCGTTAGTGTAGTGGTTAAGGCGTCGTTTGACTGATCTGAAGGTTGTGAGCTCTAAAACTCGCTCCACCAAGCCACTACTTGAGCAAGGCTCAATTGCTCAATTAAAACTCAATTGCTCAGTTGTGTAAAATGTCAACTGCTTTGGATTTCTTTGTCTTTGCTGCTGTAACAGAAATTTCCCCATTGTGGGACGAATAAAGGTTTATCTTATCTTATAAGAGCGTCTGATAAACGCTGTGAATGATCTGGCAAAAGGTTGGACCTGAGCATCCAGTTTCCTGTTAAACAAACGTTTTCAGTACTACTTCTTTTCATGATGTCGTTATATTCATGGTATTAATTTGGGAAGGATGGCCTTGGTGAGATTAACATGTCCAGCAATGCAGACAGGAAGTGAAACCCGAGTACAGTAGAAGTCTATGAACGTCCAGTGATATGCTATAACCTCAACAAACCCTCTCTCTCTCTTGCTCAGGCTCAGGGACGTATCTTTGGAAAGCTGAAGGAAGAGAACTTTTTTGGGCCAAAGGAAGAAGTCAAACTAGAAGCTCACATTAAAGTGCCATCGTTTGCTGCCGGCAGGGTCATTGGTAAAGGGGGTAAAACGGTAAAGAACCCATTTAGTGGTAGAATTTTCATTGTTTTTATGTTATCTGCAATCGTATTGTTCTTCCCTTCAGCTATGGTAGACACATTAACTTTCCATTAGTTGCCTGGGTTACGTATGTATGTGTGGGCGGAGCTATCAATACAGGGGTGGAACCCATTTGGGTAAGGGGTGTGTTTTGTTTTGGTGATTTCAAATGTCAACATTGGCTTTCAAACATCAGAGACCCTATCTTTAATGGTTCCCATAAAAACCATGAGAACATGGCCACTATTAGCTCCGTGTCAGGGTTCCAGCATGTTCAGTCAGACAGTACTGGTGGTGAGGAGCAGTCATCTAAAAGTGAGCGAGTTTGTCATTTGATTGACCAAAATATTCAAATCCACCAGGATTCCTCCTTACACTCCACTTGTGGTGTAAAGTGATAGTTGAACAGCAGTAACTGGAGATCCAATGGAGCCACAGCCAAACTAGTGTATTTTCAGCTGTTGTAGATCTTCCATGATTGAAATTGTCACCCTCTTGTGTAGGTGAATGAACTTCAGAACCTAACCAGTGCGGAGGTGGTTGTCCCCCGTGATCAGACTCCAGATGAAAACGACCAAGTGGTAGTGAAGATAACTGGCCACTTCTATGCAAGCCAGGTAATTTAGCCCTACGTTCTCTATTGCTTTCTGCAATTAATTAACTATTAAAATGCTCTTTCACAAACTAGAACAAAGAGCTGCCGTCTTGTATATGTTTTATCAGCTGTGTACATTTATGTGTTGGTTGATTGATTGGATGCGCATCTCCTCCTTTTATAGCTAGCTCAGCGAAAGATTCAGGAAATCCTCTCACAGGTGAGGCGGCAGCAGCCCAAAGCTTCACCTACTGGGGCTCCAATACCACGGAGGAAATAATTTCCCCAGCGCGTGGTGATTAAGAGGAGAAGCGGGGCGAAATGGGACGTGCCCATCTCTAGAGTTCACCTCACCCACCTCCTGCCATTTATATGAGAATCTATTTTCTGAACACGAAAGAACACGGCTACGAAAACTATTCCTCCCCTTCACTGCCGTAGTGTGGTACCTGCACAATGCTATTTTTTTCCCCTCTTGTATTTTCACCTTTAACTTTGTGCATTTTTGTTTATAGGTTTTGAGTTTTTCATGTAAAAGTCAAGGCATTGCTCTCCTAGCCTGGCTAGGGGTGGGGTAATAAAAGCTCTGGGTATGGGATGGGACTGGAAGCGGTAGAATATTTTGTCCCAGTATTACTAATGGCATTTTAGAAATTCAGATGCGTTTTATGAGGAAAAGAATTATGTAGAATATGAGATGAAATATGAAAGGAGGCAGAACTGCACTGCCACTAACGATCTACAGGAAGTGTTTATCGGCATTAGCCAGGAAACCGAGTTAATATGCATTTTTACTGATCTACCTCAGGCTAGAGTACCTCAGAGAAAAAAAAAGAAGTAAATGATAAATGAAGATTTTTTTTTTATTATTATTAATTCTTATTTTGCTTTGTGGTATTTTGTATACTTTATAAAACCTAATAGTTCTTGAACATTATTTTTTTAAGAAAAAGTAAGCCTTCTGTTAACGCGAGTCCCTTACGCCCCACTTTTTTTTACGATGCAGACCGTCAACTGTACATAAGAATGTCTGCACATGTAGGTAAGTGTGAGGTTTAAGGGGCTTTGCTGTTTGCAGATAAGAATATCGTAAAGCGCCTTGGTGTTGCTGAGGAGCTGCCATCTTCTGGGGATTAAAAAAAATTAAAAAAATTAAAAAATGATGTATTTGCCGAAGAATGCAGAGAGTACATACTGCAGCGATGCTATTTAGTTTATCAATTATATGAATAAGATATTTGGCAGGTGCATTTTCCCCACAAACGTTAAGTTAGCATTCAGGGATTAGCTTCAGCGTTCAGGGATCATGTTAATTCCTGCTGTAACACACTGATGCGCCTTCAACAGATTATCACAGCCCAGCCCTTTGTGGCACGTGTGCATTTATTTTTCTTTTCCCATTATTGACCTTATTTCTGGGCTGGTTTCCATCACACCAGACTTTTCCACACTGCAGACACATCTATGCCGAGTGTCCAGCACTGCATAGTGAGGGTTAGGGGGAGTCACTGTTTCAGATACTTTTGATCTTACAATACTAATGGATGCGTCTTTATAGCCAGCAGTAAAAATGGATGTGAAACTTTTTTTTTTATTTTTTATTCAAGATTAGAAATGCAAGAAAAAACATATTTTAGAAGAAATATGGAGAAAAACGAAACTTTTTTTTTTTTTTTTTTTCTTTTTCTTTTTTTCCCTCTTCATGCGAATGTAAATACGATTGTGGTAAAAGGGCATGTTCATGCTTCCACACTAGTAATAATGTCTACCTCAGCTGATTCAAAGGTGGGTGGCGTTGAAGCTTGTGCCTCTGCTACCTTGTTATAAATCTGATACCGATACGTCGAGTCCCTCGTGCACACTCGTGTTCTGCTTTGGCTCAGTGTTTCGTGTCTTGCGTTCACAGGAGGGGCACAAAGTGATGGTTTGTTTTGGTTTTTGTTTTTTTTTCCTTCTTACACTATTGTTGATCTACCTCTTGAACACATTGAATTAGAGGCATAATACTATTTGTTAGAATTTAGGGTCAATTCTCAGTTCCTTTTCCCTACCAGAAAGAAAATTATGCTGTTAAAAAAAAATGTAAAAAAATAAATAAATAAATTAAATCCTGCATTGTTTGACAAATTAGTGATTTTTTTTTTTAATGTTTTCTTTTTGCTGCATTGTGAACTGATTACTGATTTAAATCCTCAATGTGTTGCTTTTTCTGTTGTTTTTTTTTGTTTTGTTTTGTTTTGGAGATCTGGCTTCCATTTATTTTTATTTTTTTTTGTTTTCCCTCTCTCATGCATAGTTATTAGCAAGACTTTGTTCATTTGGGATTTGATCAATAACCCAGAAATTTTTTTTTGTCTTTTTCTTTCTGTATTCTTTAAAATAGACTCCCATTCTGATTTATGAACTTCAAACGAGTCAAATGTTTTCGCTCTTACTTGCATAAAACGATGCTACCGTTTCTTTCTAATATACGATTTCTTGGCTGTCTTGTGTGGTGAGTCATGTTTCAGTGGGAATGTGATGTGGAGTTTACAGAAAGTGGTCCAATTTCAGCATGAGCCACAAACCTCCCCAACCGTGCTTGTGCCCTCACACACTTCCACTTGTCAAATGCCTCTGAGGAAATTGAATAAAAGAAGGCATGTTGGCTCCTAGAAACTGGGTGTGAGATTATTTATGCCTATACACTACACATTGTTTTCATATATTAAATCTAGGTATATTTTCAATAACTCTAATAATCATGTCTTTGTGCATCTGGCATTGTGCAGATTTAGAATAGATATTATTGAGGACCCCCAAAATCCTATATCACTTTGCTAATCGTGTCCACTGAAATTGTCAAAAAAAAATAAAGTGCATTCATTTAGACTTGTGTTGGTCAAAGTGTGTCCCAGATAGCTCCGAATGTGCTTTTACCAGCAGTCAATGTGTTGAAATACACGTTCATTATTTTTTATTCAATTTTAAAAGGGGAATTTTATTTTATTTTGAGGCTCACATATTGCTGTTGCATGTAAATTATTTACATTTTTTGTTGGCGCACACTGCTCATGCCAGAGTTGTCTAGACATATACTGTTTATTTAGACATCAACAAAGTTCCAGTTTTAGCTGTGTACCTCTCTATTCCATTGATTTGAATATGCTCTATCGCAGGACGCGTGGATGACGTCACTTGAGCTGTACCCATTAATTCCAACCAGAAACCTAGTAATGGAATGCACTGCCTTGCACTGCCACGCACTGCCACCTTTAACACTGGAACACAGCAGGGCTGTGTTTAAAGCCCGCACTTATTTACCCTTTTCAGACATGATTACTTCACATTGGTGTAACAAGATTTTTAAATCTGCAGATAACCATTTTTGTGGGACTCATCACTGTACATGATGAGGTGGCATGCAGGGGTGAGGTGCAATGACTGTTGCAAAGAAAATAACCTTGTCTTTACACAACTAAATTAATAAATCAGTGATGCATCTCTATATACATATCTGAACTCCATTCTTAGCTAAAAAGGCACACCAACACTAGTTCTTGAAGTTAAGGTTTGCAATCATTAGTAGCTTCTATAGATGAACCACAGTATTTTCTGCATAACAGACTGGTATGGTAAAATACATAATACCTGTCAGTTGGTGGGATACAGTATATTAAGCAGCAAGTGAACATTCAGATATTTGGGTTGTGTAAAAAAAGTTTTTTTCCCACAGCAGTTGTGGGAAAAAAGGCAAGTATAAGAATCAGAGGGACTTTGACAAGGGCCAGATTATGATAGCCACACAACTAGGAAGGAGCATCTTCAAAACTGCAGGATTTGTAGGTTGTACCTGGTATACAGTGGTGACTGGTACCAGACTGGACTGCAGTTGCCACAATTCAATACACAATTTTGCACTCAGGTCTCAGTTGATATCTTTAATAAGGCAGACTTCAGGTTCAAAACTAGGTTATTAATCTTATGTTTTTAATCATATCTTCTTCTTTCGGCTTTTCCCTTCAGGGGTTGCCACAGCGAATCATCTCTCTCCACCTATCCCTATCTTCTGCATCCTCAACACTTGCACCCACTAACTTCATATCCTCATTAATTACATTCATATACCTCCTCTTTGGCCTTCCGCTTTGCCTCCTGCCTGGCAGCTCCATGTCCAAAATTCTCCTACCAATATACTCGCTCTCCCTCCTCTGAACATGTCCAAACCATCTTAATCTGGCCTCCCTAACTTTGTCCCCCAAACGTCCAACATGAGCTGTCCCTCTGATGTACTCGTTCCTAATCCTGTCCATTCTTTTCACTCCCAAAGAGAACCTCAACATCTTCAGCTTGGCTACCTCTAGCTCTGACTCCTGTCTCCTCTTCAGTGACACTGTCTCTAAACCATACAGCATGGCCGGTCTCACCACAGTCCTGTACACCTTCCCCTTGATTCTTGCTGATATTTTCCTATCACACAGAACTCCTGACACCTTTCTCCACCCATTCCAACCTGCCTGCACGCGCTTTTTTACCTCTTTCCCACTCTCCATTACTCTGGACTGTTGACCCCAAGTACTTAAACTCCTGCACCTTCTTCACCTCTTCACCTTGTAACCTTACTGTTCCACTTCCCTCCCTTTCATTCACACACATGTACTCAGTCTTACTACGACTGACTTTCATTCCTCTTCTCTCCAGCGCAAACCTCCACCTCTCCAGGCTTTCCTCCACCTGCTCCCTGCTCTCACTACAGATCACAATGTCATCTGCAAACATCATTGTCCAAGGAGACTCCTGTCTGACCTCCTCTGACAACTGGTCCATCTCCCTCTGACCATCCCTATACTTCTCCATCAAAATTCTCAGAGCAAAAATTGCATCTGTTGTGCTCTTTCTGGGCATGAAGCCATACTGCTGCTCACAAATTTCCACTACCTTCCTAAACCTAGCTTCCACTTCTCTTTCCCACAGCTTCATTGTATGGCTCATCAACTTTATTCCCCTATAGTTGCTGCAACTCTGCACGTCACCGTTATTCTTAAAGATCGGCACTAACACACTTCTCCATTCCTCAGGCATCCTCTCACTCTCTAAAACCTTTTTAAACAAACTAGTTAAAAATTCCACTGCTGCCCCTCCTAGAAACTTCCAGACCTCTACCAGGATGTTGTCAGGACCAACTGCCTTTCCACTTTTCATCCTCTTCAAAGCCTTCCTGACTTCATCCTTTCTAATCTTATCTACTTTCTGTTCCACGGAGTTCACCCCTTCTACTCTTTTTCCCCTCTCATTTTCCTCATTCATCAGCTCCTCAAAGTATTCCTTCCATCTCCTCTGTACACTCTCCTCACTTGTGAGCACCCTTCCATCTCTATCCTTAATAATTCTAACTTGCTGCACATCCTTCCCATCTCGATCCCTCTGCCTAGCTAACCTGTACAAGTCCTTCTCTCCTCTAGTGTCTAACCTAGTGTACAACTCGTCATATGCCTTCTGCTTGGCCTTAGACACCTCCCTCTTCACTCTGCGCTGTAACTCCTTGTATGTCTGTCTATTCTCTTCAGTCCTGTCCATGTTCCACTTCTTCTTGGCTAATCTCTTCCTCTGGAAACTCTCCTTATCTTCTTTCCTCCTTCCAGATGACACACCCAGCACCTTTCTCCCTGTCTCCCTGATCACTTCTGCTGTAGTTTCCCAGGCATCTGGCAGCACTACCTGACCACCTAGAGCCTGCCTCAACTTCTGTCTAAATTCCTCACAACATTCTTCCATTTTCAGCTTCCACCACTTGGTTTTCTTCTCTATCTTTGACCTCTTCATATTACAGACCTTCAGAGTCATCCTACACACCACCATCCTTTGCTGTCTGGCTACACTCTTTCCCACTACCACTTTACAGTCACTAATCTTTTTCAGATTGCCTCTTCTACATAGGATGTAGTCTACCTGTGTTTTCCTACCTCCACTCTTGTAAGTCACTCTATGTTCCTCCCTCTTCTGAAAATAGGTGTTAACCACAGCCATGTCCATCCTCTTAGCAAAGTCCACTACATCTGTCCTTCAAGGTTCCTTTGCTTAACTCCAAACTTGCCCATCACCTCCTCATCACCTGTGTTCCCCTCACCAACATGTCCATTAAAATCCGCTCCTATAACCACTCTCTCACCCGTGGGAATACTCTCCATCACCTCATCTAATTCACTCCAGAATCTCTCTTTCTCCTCTAACTCACAACCTACCTGTGGGGCATAACCACTAACAACATTTACCATCACCCCTTCAATCTCTAACTTCAGACTCATCACCCTGTCTGACACTCTCTTCACCTCCAGAACATTCCTCACAAACTCCTCCTTCAGGACCACACCTACGCCATTTCTCTTACTATCCACACCATAATAAAACATCTTTAATCCTGCTTCTATACTACGAGCCTTGCTACCCTTCCACCTGGTCTCCTGTACACACAGTATATCCACCTTCCTTCTCTCCATTATATCAGCCAGCTCTCTAACTTTCTGTGTCATAGTACCAACATTCAGAGTTCTTATTCTCAGTCCTACACTCTTACACTCTTATTGCAAAATATTGGCCTTTCAGGATGGTCGATAAGTGTATTCTTTACTCCCCCTGTTAAATTCTCTCCAGACATTGATAATGCCAGACTCATTGCAAAGTTCTCTAAGGACCAGGGATGATCTAAGATTAGTGGCTGAGTCTAAAGTAGACTTATCCATTTTTTGGTCCATGACACAGTTAAAATCCCCGCCGCAAACTCCCAAGCCCTTAGTGGCTTAGTGGTTAGCACGTTTGCCTCACACCTCCAGGGTCGGGGTTCGATTCCCACCTCCACCTTGTGTGTGTGGAGTTTGCATGTTCTCCCCGTGCCTTGGGGGTTTCCTCCGGGTACTCCGGTTTCAAAGACATGCATGGTAGGTTGATTGGCATCTCTGGAAAATTGTCCCTAGTGTGTGATTGCGTGAGTGAATGAGAGTGTGTGTGCCCTGCGATGGGTTGGCACTCCGTCCAGGGTGTATCCTGCCTTGATGCCCGATGACGCCTGAGATAGGCACAGGCTCCCCGTGACCTGAGGTAGTTCAGATAAGCGGTAGAAAATGAATGAATGAATGAAAACATATATATTTTTTTTCTGTATGAAAATGTAAAGAGTTTCAATTCACCCATTATGGTACATTTTTGTCTAGCTTTAAAAATACACATTTTAAAAAAAATATTGTTTTAGTGTCCAATAGTGAGTAGGAAAAACATCTAATTTTCCCTTAATGATATCATAATGCATACCATGGAGGATTAACAGAAACATGAGTTAAACTAAATGAGTATTTAGCATTAAATGAAGCTGGTCTGCCTAGTAATAGTTATAAGGTCAGGGAGCAGACAAGCAGGCTAATCTGACCAGCAGCTAGCAGCAATGAGTTGCCACCCAGTGTTCACGATAGAGTGTGTGTCTGTTTTCCTGATTTTGTATTTTTTGGCACATTTGTCACATTTTATTGTTTCAGACCATCAAACAAATTTAAATATTAGTCAGAGATAACAAGTAAACACAACGTGCAGTTTTTAAATGAAGGTTTTTATTATTAAGGGAAAACAACATTCAAACCTGCAGTACATAGCCCTGTGTGAAAAAGTGTTTGCCCCTAAACCTAATAACTGCTTGGTCCACTCTTAGCAGCAAGAACTGAAATCGAGTGTTTGTGATAACTTGCAGTGAGTCGGTTACAGCGCTGTGGAGCAATTCTGGTCCACTCGTCTTTGCAGAATTGTTGTATTTCAGCCACATTGGACGGTTTTCGAGCATGAACCTTCTTTTTAAGGTCATGCCACTGCACCTCAATAGGATTCAGGTCAGGACTTTGACTCGGCCACTCCAAAGTCTTCATTTTGTTTTTCCTCAGCCATTTAGAGGTGGACTTGCTGGTGTGTTATGGATCATTGTCCTGCTGTAGAACCCAAGTTTGCTTCAGCTTGAGGTCACGAACAGCTGGCCGCACTTTGTCCTTCAGAATTTTTTGGTAGACAGCAGAATTCATGGTTTCATTTATCACAGCAAGTCTTCCTGGTCCTGAAGCAGCAAAACAGCCCCAGACCATCACACTACCACCACCATATTTTACTGTTGGTATGATGTTCTTTTTCTGAAATGCATTGTTACTTTTTTACATCAGATGTAATGGGACACACACCTTCCAAAAAGTTCAACTTTTGTCTCGTCAGTCCACAGAGTATTTTCCCAAAAGTCTTGGGGATCATCAAGATGTTTTCTGGCAAATCAGAGATGATCCTTTATGTTCTTTTTGCTCAGCAGTAGTTTTCGTCTTGGAACTTTTTGCCCAGTCTCTTTCTTATGGTGGAGTCATGAACACTGACCTTAACTGAGGTAAGTGAGGCCTGCAGTTCTTTGGATGTTGTTGTGCGGTCAGTTGTGACATCTTGGATGAATCCTCGCTGCGCTCTTGGTGTAATTTTGATCAGCCAGCGACTCCTGGGAAGGTTCACCACTGTTAGATGTTTTTGCCATTTGTGTATAATGGTCTTATCTATCAGGTCTTATCTAAGTGCTTTCTTGATTGTGAACAGGTGTGGCAGTAATCAGGCCTGGGTGTGGCTAGAGAAATTAAACTCAGGTGTGATAAACCATAGTTATGTTTTAACAGGGGGGCAAACACTTTTTCACAAAGGGCCATGTTGGTTTGGATTTTGTTTTGCCTTAATAAAAAAAACCTTCATTTAAAAACTGCATGTTGTGTTTACTTGTGTTATCTTATATTATTTAATATTAATATTTAAATTTGTTTGATTATCTAAAACATTAACGTGTGACAAACGTACAAAAAAAAAAAAAAAAAAAACAGGAAGGGGGCAACACTTTTTCACACCACTGTATGTTCAAAAAATCGAAAATGTGTGCGTTTGTGAGTATGTATGTGTCTTGCAAACGCTGCCGGCTATATTGCACACTCTCTCTTTCTGAAACTGCTAGACACTACTGTGTGGTCCACACTTGGGCATCATGTATGCAGTAGAACCATTGGAATGGGTCATGAACAGAGGGTAAAAAGGCAGCCCAATCCTGAAGGTTAAGGACTTCCCATTTGGCCAGACACTCCTTGAGTGTTGTGTACTTCCTCACTGAGAGCTTTTGACAGTAGTAACTGATGTGCCCCACTGCCACCACCTGAAACAAAATGGCCCCAGCCCAATCTCAAATGTTTCAGTTTACAGAACATAAAAAGAAATGTCTGGGGATGCTATTGCGCTGCATCTAAATGAGTAATTGAACTATGCAAGCCATAAGATCTGCATTCAACACTGTATTCATACACAAAAATTAACTACATGGGCCCCAAGACCATGGGGATGCACTAATCACTGTGGGACCCGATTGCATCCACATCAAGCACAGTCTTTAGTTCACCCAGAACAAAGCACACATTGCCCTGTGGCAGTGTCTGTGGCATAAATGTATTGCCCTGGTCAGTCAGAATATCTTACAGCATCCTAACTAGAAGAATATCGTGGTTCTAGAAGCACTGCTTCTGGGTATAATTTATAATCAGAAAGCTTACTTCCAGCTGCATGGTGTCCTAGTACAAGCACTTCTGTCTGTCAGAGTTAAGGAGGAAGACGTTAGTAAGCATCCACTGTTTTATGTCCTTTACACATTCTTCAATTTTAATAAGCTGGTGTCTATCACCAGGCTTTGCTGAAACATATAATTAATTTGTTAGGGGAAGCTAATACCATGTTTACAAATAATTGCTCCAAGGGGTAGCATGTATAACGAGAAAAGCAGTGGGCCTTAAATAGAACCTTGTGGAATAACGAACATAAACTTTTTAAGCTTTGAGAAGTCACCATTTAGACCTACAAACTGATAACAATCAGTCAAATAAGACCTGAGCCAGGTGACGGCTGTCTCCTTAACACAACCATTTTCTAGCCTATCAAGTAAAATAACATGGTCTATGGTGTCTAAAACTGCTCTAAGATCAAGTAACACCAGCAAGGAGACACAACCCTGATCAGAGGCCTGTAACAGGTCATTTACCACTGGTTAAAGTGGTAAATGACCTGTTATGATCATTTCTAGGATCTTGGAGATAAAGCAGATGTTCGATATTGGCCTAAAGTTGGACAGCTGATAGGGGTTGAAGTAGTGTTTTTTAATCAGGGGTTAACCACCAACCACTAGTTTAAAAGATTTAGGCACGTAACCAGTGCTAAGGGAAGATTGTTTAGTTTTAAATGAATAGAATGAATTTCCTGGCTAATATTCTCAAATTTTGTATTGAAATAATACCTGAAGTCTCTTGCTATTGCTTTTGAGGGTCTGGATGCGTAAATCTAAAGCTAAAATCTTCTCCGTCAGTGCGCTAACTAAAATATACTTATCATAAATAAGATTAACACTAACAGCAGAGGAAGAAACTTTTATACGTATAATTTAATGCCAACACAGGAAAGAAAATCACAGTAAACTCTTCAAACACTTCACTCCTAGTTGCCAGCAGGGTGACAGTGTGATTTATACCAGTCCGAGCAACACTTGCTGTTGCTCATTATGATAGCTCCTACCATCTAGTTCTGGTGCTGATGTTGTTTTAAGAGGCAGTGTATAGTTTTGTATTGACTGATGCATGCTTCATGCTTCAACACTCTGTCCCTGCTCTGTCAAATTGTTCATTCATTCATTCATCTTCTACCGCTTATCCGAACTATCTCGGGTCACGGGGAGCCTGTGCCTATCTCAGGCGTCATCGGGCATCAAGGCAGGATACACCCTGGACGGAGTGCCAACCCATCGCAGGGCACACACACACACACACACTCATTCACTCACACAATCACACACTAGGGACAATTTTTCCAGAGATGCCAATCAACCTACCATGCATGTCTTTGGACCGGGGGAGGAAACCGGAGTACCCGGAGGAAACCCCCGAGGCACGGGGAGAACATGCAAACTCCACACACACAAGGTGGAGGCGGGAATCGAACCCCGACCCTGGAGGTGTGAGGCGAACGTGCTAACCACTAAGCCACCGTGCCCCCCTCTGTCAAATTGTTGTTGAACTGTAATACTCCTGAAAACCAGCTTGATAATGCATATGATGATTTATTATATGTATTATAAAACATGCATAATTCACTGGGGTTTATATTGTAGCAGACTTTTTTGCACAGTCTGGTGTATGTAAGGGGTGTATAGGGTCATCCACAATGGATGACCCTATACACATCCACAATGGATGACCCCTATAACGGCTTTGCAGTTGTCTGTGACAAAAGGAATAGAGACTCAGATGATCTTCTCGGCTGACCTCACTGACGAATATAGGGTCTGCAATTCCCAAAGCAGACAGTGATGCAGCTGATCAGGATGCTCTCTATGGTACCTCTGTAAAATGCTTTACTAAGACATCGTAAAAAGCTGCTGGGCTTTCTTGCTGATGGAGCTGTTGGATGACCAGGTGAGGCTCTCTGGCAGGTGAACACCAAGGGATTTGTTGCTCTTAACGTTCTCGTTCTCCACAGAGGATCCATTGATGTTCAGCAGAGAATCTCTATCACTCTGTGCTCTCCTGAAGTCAACAACCATCTCTTTTGTTTTGTCAATGTTCAGAGACAGGTTGTTGGCTCTACACCAGGCAGTTAGCTGTTGCACCTCCTCTCTGTATGCTGACTCCTCGTTCTTGCTGACGAGACTCACAACGTTCGTGTCATCGGCAAACTTGTTGACGTTTGGCCTGTACATTACTACAAAGTCTTGAGTCTGTGTAATGTATGAATGTATAATGTATGACTAAATAATATATTTTAATATTTTATACAGTTTTATGTTATGTACGTTTGAGTTATTAATTTTATTTGGATTAAATATTATATATTGGAGTGATTGAGCCACAAATAGAAATAACTTGCCACTTCTGAGTACAATGCCAATACTGAAAGTCATGTCATGCGTACTGTAGCATTTACACTCTATAGATATTTTACATTAAAAACAAAACACAACAAACAATTTGGTTTAATAATGTGAAACGTGAAAAAAATGTTTGATCAATAGTGAAATATGAAGTCACATTCATATTTACCTTAAGTCCTCTACTCAACACATTATTCAACATATTATTCAACATATTATTCAACACTTCTGAGAATTACTGAATTACTTTAATTTACATTAATGTTGTAAGAAATTACAGAAATTGCACCCAAATTCCACTCCAAGGTACACATCTAAAAGAGCTCATTCCTAAAAAGGTTTAAGTAACATAAGGTAATATGTTTAGGACTATAAACGTATAAACTCGATTCAATTATAAATATGGGAGCGGCAGCAGGACATCAGAGATCACCAAGAACAAAGGGTTTACGTGACCGTGATTACCATTTAAAGTGACCATTTGGTTGATAACAACTGTAACAATACCAAGCCAAGGTCTGCGTGACCGCAGTGACCGCGATTACCATTTAAAGGGACTATTTGACTGATAACAATTGTAACAATAACAAGACAAGGTATACGTGACCGTGATTAACATTTAAAGACATCTGGCTAAATAACAAGGTGTGACCCAGCCATTTGGGAGACACTCAGTTCTTACGCTCAATACACATTCAAAGCAGAACTTCATTTAAACTACAAAGAGGAAAACAGTATAAAATGCGTGAGCAGGATTTTCTCTGGGTTCTTATTGACTCCGACGAACCCAAAGTACGTCATGTATTTTGTCACTGCTATGCTGGAATAAACTTCTTGTTCTTCATTAAGATCTTCACCATCATCTTCTTATTTTTACACAACACATTTTTTATTTCTTACAATGTTGTGGACATTTCTGTGAAACTCTTTGCACACTTTCATTATTAAAGCTTTCTGTGCATGTTAATACATTCTCACAGTTGGATAATACACTGATTTTGTGGTATAGATGTGTATTAATACTGAATCATACTGAATCACACTGAATCACACTGAATCATACTGAATCACACCGAATCACACTGAATCATACTGAATCATACTGAATCACACTGAATCATAATGAATCACACTAAAGGTGCTAAAGACTTTCTAAACCCGCACCACTGAGAGCGTCCTGACGGGTAGCATCACTTCCTGCTTCGGGAACAGCACCATGCAGGACAGGCGAGCAGACTGGCGTACCATCCACACCGAGCTACCTGACCTGCATTACATCTACAGCACGCGGTGACGGACCAGGTCCAGGAAGATTGTAAAGGATCTCAGCCATCCCAACAATGGACTCTTTTCTTTGTTGCGTTCAGGGAAACGCTTCCGCTCCTTGAAAGCAAACACAGAGAGAATGAGGAGAAGCTTCTTCCCGCAGGCCATTCGCAGTCTAAATCAGGAAACATCCAGGATCTACAGTTGTGTTCAAAATTATTCAACCCCCAATGCTGTAAATGGTTTTAGGGAATTTAGTGTACATTTGTAATTGTATTCAGAATGAAATCCTACAAGGACTTCTTAAAGAACCATATGCAACTAAAATGACATCAATTAGTTTTGTAATACAGTAATAAATGTTTCTTTTGTGAATTCTTCATTGACATAATTATTCAACCCCTTAAAGACTACCACTCTGAAGAACAGAGGTTCAATGAAGTGTTTTCAATCAGGTATTGAAAACACCTGTGGATATCAGGGAGCAGCAATAAAGCCTAATAAGCACCAATTAGGCAGCTTTAAAATGACTGTGATACTCAGCTCCTTCTAGACATTTACTGGTGTGGTTACAAACATGGTGAGGTCAAGAGAATGGTCCAGGAAGACAAGAGAACAGGTGATTACTCTTCACAGGAAGGGCAATGGCTATAAGAAGATTGCAAAGATGTTAAACATACCAAGAGACACCATAGGAAGCATCATTTGCAAATTCAAGGCAAAGGGCACTGTTGAAACGTTACCTGGTCGTGGCAGAAAGAAGATGCTGACTTCGACTGCTGTGCGCTACCTGAAGCGTAGAGTGGAGAAAAGTCCCCGTGTGACTGCTGAGGAACTGAGAAAAGATTTGTCAGATGTGGGTACTGAAGTTTCTGCTCAGACAATACGGCGCACCCTGCGTAATGAAGGCCTCCATGCCAGAACTCCCAGGCGCACCCCCTTGCTGTCCCCAAAGAATAAGAAGAGTCGACTGCAGTATGCCAAAAGTCATGTGGACAAACCACAGAAGTTTTGGGATAGTGTTCTGTGGACTGATGAAACAAAATTAGAACTGTTTGGGCCCATGGATCAACGCAATGTTTGGAGGAGGAAGAACAAGAAAAGAACACCTTGCCTACTGTGAAGCATGGCGGGTGGTCAATCATGCTTTGGGGCTGTTTTGCTTCTGCAGGTACTGGGAAGCTTCAGCGTGTGCAAGGTACCATGAATTCTCTTCAGTACCAGAAGATATTGGATGACAATGTGATGCAGTCCGTCACAAACCTGAGGCTTGGAAGACGTTGGACCTTTCAACAGGACAATGATCCCAAGCATACCTCCAAGTCCACTAGAGCATGGTTGCAGATTAAAGGCTGGAACATTTTGAAGTGGCCATCGCAGTCACCAGACTTAAATCCGATTGAGAACCTCTGGTGGGACTTAAAGAAAGCAGTTGCAGTGCGCAAGCCTAAGAATGTGACTGAACTGGAGGCTTTTGCCCATGATGAATGGGCGAAAATACCCGTAGATCGCTGCAAGACACTTGTGTCAAGCTATGCTTCACGTTTAAAAGCTGTTATAACTGTAAAAGGATGTTGTACTAAGTACTAAGATTGAATGTCACTTGGGGGTTGAATAAAACTGATAATGATGTGAGCTCAGAAAAGACATTTGTGGTTATTTCATTATAAATGTTATGTTATATTTGTCTGACCTACATGTGCCTCTTTGATTTAATTGTAAGCAGGATGACTGAATGATCATAATCAATGTCAAACCGACCAAAACAATCAATTTCAGTGGGGGTTGAATAATTTTGAACACAACTGTAGTACTGGACCTCTCTCTCCATCTACACTGTTTTTATGCACACCTTTTTTTGCACTGACACTTTAACTCTGGACTTGCACAGCACAGTGCCACTTTATACACTATATACACAATTTACACACCATGCTGCACCTGGACACTTTAAGACAATCTTTAAAAGACCATACACATTTATGTATAGCCTATGTATATTTCTGCATATGTATATACATTATTGCAATTTCTCCACTTATATTTTCATATTTTAGATATTTTCATACTTTATATAGTTTTTTATATAGTTTTTATATAGTTTATACTTTTTTATTGATCTATCTCCTTTTGGTTTTGGCTTTTTTTTTTTTTTTTTTTATCCTAAATTGCATTCCTTTTTTTATTCTAATATACCGGACAGTTGCAAAAAGCATTTCACTGCATGTCGTACCCTGTATGTATATGTATGTGACAAATAAAATTTGATTTGATTTTGATTTGATTTTATCACTGAATCACAATGAATTATACTAAATCATAATGAATCATAATGAATCATACAGAATCATAACGAATCACACTGAATCATAATGAAAGTGACGTGACATACGGCTAAGTATAGTGACCCATACTCTGAATTCGTTCTCTGCATTTAACCCATCCAAAGTGCACACACACAGCAGTGAACACACACAGCAGTGAACACACACAGCAGTGAACACACACAGCAGTGAACACACACAGCAGTGAACACACACACAGCAGTGAACACACACACAGCAGCGAACAGTGAACACACACACACCGTGAACACACACCCAGAGCAGTAGGCAGTCATTTATGCTGCGTCGCCTGGGGAGCAGTTGCGGGGGTTTGGTGCCTTGCTCAAGGGCACCTCAGTCGTGGCCGGCCAGAGACTCGAACCCCCAACCTTAGGAGTCAGACTCTCTAACCATTAGACCAGGACTTCCTCCAAATCACACTGAATCACACTGAATCATACTGAATCACACTGAATCATCATGAATCATACTGCGCATGCGCATTACGAAGACCGTTTCCATATCGTGGAATAATTTGACCTTTTTTCGTGCCGTCATTTCCAATTTTTATATTTTTCGTTTAAAATTGTATTTACGCTTGGTACAAATGTTGCTGTTTCAACTTCGTACAAATGTTGCTGTTTCCGGTTATGACCACAGTGAGCTCGTGAAACTTTTACTGTAGGCAGGATTTTTTATTTATTTATTTACCGGTATTTACTACTTCCGGTTCACGTCTGCGTTTGCTAAGAGTATGCTAGAGGTTGAATTGTTGTGTTTTAACAGCGTCATTGAAAGCTATAAATGTGCGGAATGCGGCGTGAATATATGTTTTAATAATAGTAGTATTAATAAGCAAACCGGGAACTTTTTACAAGGCAGTCTGGACTAACCAGCTGCAGATTATTATTATTATTATTATTATTATTATTATTATTATTATTATCATTATTCTGTAGAGATCCCGCAGGTCTGTGCTCTGGGCTCCATATATTTTAGTTCTACATTAATTCAGAAGTTTAATCTTCACCTCCAGTGTCATAAACATGCAGAGTGTTTTATTTACTCGGTGTTTTGCTACTGTTTTGTCTCGTTCACAACAAGGCAAATCCAACCTGCTCTGTTTATCCAGGTGAGTTTCCTCAAGGAAAAACAAGAAGAATATTTATAATCACTTTGTCGTACATTCATCGTGATATACATGTATTTAAGATACAATACAACATTTATCAGTCTGTATATTTATAATCATACCCTCCAGTGTCACCCATATGAGGATGAGGTTCCCCTTTGAATCTGGTTCCTCTCAAGGTTTCTTTCTTTACCATCTAAGGGAGTTTTTCCTCCCCACAGTCACCTGAGTCACCTCAGACTTGCTCATTAGGGATAAATACATACACATTTAAATATATCTAATATTAACCTTTTGTTCTATATTTACATTTACAGCATTTGGCAGATGCCCTTATCCAGAGCGACGTACATAAGTGCTTAAATCTCTAACATTGAATACATTAATGCTGGCTCACTAAGTTACATACTTAAGATACCATGAGTTTAAAACATTTGTTCAAAGTTACAATGAAAAAGTGTCAAAAGGTTTTTTTTTTGTTTTTTTTTTAAAAATGCAAAAGATAAGGAAAGAAGTGCTAGTTGAAGTGTTTCCTGAATAAGTAGGTCTTCAACCGCTGCTTGAAAATAGCCAGTGACTCAGCTGTCCGGACCTCTAGGGGAAGTTCATTCCACCACCTTGGTGCCAGTACAGAGAAGAGTCTTGTAGTATACTTGCCTCTCACCCTGAGAGATGGTGGAACCAGTCAAGCAGTGCTGGTAGATCGGAGGGTGTGAGGTGCAGTGTGAGGAGTGATGAGGGCTTTGAGGTAAGAGGGAGCTGGTACATTTTTGGTTTTGTAGGCCAGCATCAGTGTTTTGAACCTGATGCGTGCAGCTACCGGAAGCCAGTGGAGGGATCGCAGCAGCGGGGTGGTATGCGAGAACTTTGGCAGGTTGAAAACAAGCCGGGCAGCTGCATTTTGGATCATTTGCAGAGGACGGATGTCCCGTAAAGCTGTTGTGAGATGCTGTCCATTGTTAAAAGCACTTGAACTGAATATTTTAACCTCATTTTTTTGCCCAGAAACATTTCATCGCGACAAGCTAACCACCTCGAAAGGACAGCTAGTGTTTACAGACAAAAGGTGAGTGATTACATTCAAGCATCTGTTCCTGACCCTAGACAGTGTAATAAGACAGTAGATCAGGGAAGTTTCTGAACCAAGAGTTCCAGACATACAGCACTTTAGCAGCTCAGGTCCTACTGTCTCTGAAGTATGTGTTCCCGCTGTCAGCAGTGTGACAGACATTTTTTAGAATTAGCAATCTCTGAATATTAAACACTTTTATTTTAAATTAAAAAAAAAAGAAACACGTTTCTCGTAATATGGCTTTTAAAGAGTAGTTATGCACACAGATCCTTTTCTGTATTCCTAAGCGCTTTAGTGTTGCGATCCAGGTCACGGTTCTTGTGCAAGCTGAAGTGCTGTTTGTTTCAATCGGAGCAGTAAAATAAAGCTGACTACAGTTCCCTCTGAAAGCTAATTCTTTTGTTTGTGCTATATGAAGACATGACATTACCACCACCATGTTTCACTGATGAGCAGATCCTTTCTTCCTCACACTTTGGCCTTTCCGTCACTTTGGCAATGCCTCTGATCGATCTTCAGTTTTTTTCACAGGTTCACAATGGCTTGATTTTCTCTGGTCTTTATGTCGGGTTATCCTTTTTAATAATAAATGCAATATTCACAGGTGGAAATTGAAGCTAAAATCAAGATTATATTTTCTGAGCTATTTATTATTTAAACAACCAATTTATCAGAGCTCATCTGGGCAAGAAACACACGTCTAAAAATTGGTCGGTCTAACACCAAATGTGCTATATTCTATGTCGTTGAACTACATATAAACTACATATATTCATCCATTCCAATAGGTTCAGAGAGGGCTTTTTAGTTTGGAAACTTTAGTTTCTCGTGTGTGTGTGTGTGTGTGCTTGCAGGCCATGTTCTCAGCCCGAGTTTGTGCCATTACAGATGAGTCAGACACAGTGAAGAGGCTGCAGCTGGAGGTGCCACATCCTGAATTTAGTTTCCGTGCTGGTCAGTGGTAAGTATAACAGTAGTGCTGTGGTCAGATCTGACCTGATACTTATGTGATTATGTGTCTGCAAGCATCCTTGTATGTAAGGTGAGCATGTCCACTATGGGGCAGTACCCATGAACCACACCAAAGAACCAACAGAGTTTCAAGTTTTACTGTAGGAATTAAAAAAAGAACATAACAGGGAGTGAATGTTTAATAAAAGTGGTTCAATTATGATGGATAAAATAGATAACGTATGTTTTAACCCAGGAGTTAAATGAAGTATATTCTCATTCTAGCTACTGATGATAATGAACTCATTATAGAAAAAGGGACTTTTTATTTTTTTAAAGTAAGAAGAATGTAGAATGACCACTAGGTGGCGCAGGAAGGCAAACTAATGCTTAAAAAAAGTCATTAGTCTGATGTCTGTTTCCATCATCACTTTAAACCATAGAGAAAAGTTCAAATGAATTAGAAACTTTTAAAAGGTTTTAAAATGACATTCTAGAACATGATTGTGGAAAAAATGCAACGTCTCTATAGTATGACAGTGTTATGGATGAAGCAGGCTGAAGAAAGAAAACCTCTGTAATTTACATCCATTCTGTTCTGTGACTTTCCCTGTAGATCTGCAGTGTTACAGTACAAGTGTGTGGTCAGGAAACACAGTTACAGCCCTTTGTGTTTCTGAACAAGAACCCAGATAAACTTCAGGCAACGATATCAGTAGATATTCAGGATCATAACATAAATCAGAGACACCAGAAAGAGTTCAGCAGTTTTCTTTATTTTCCAGAACTAAAATAAAACTACAACTTTTTTTTTTTTTTACCCTTCTTTCAAAATACGGTTGTGCTCAAAAGTTTGCATACCCTGTAAGTAATTGTTAAACATTGGTATCTCTTTGAAAAATATGACCGATAATGCAAAATAATTGTTTTTTATTTAAGGATCGTGGTCACATGAAGTCATTAATTATCACATAATTGTTTGACTCATTTTTAAAACCTCATGATAACTGAAATCACCTAAACAACCCTGATCAAAAGTTTATATCTCCTTGAATGTTTGGCCTCGTTATAAACACACAGGTCGACACACAGAGGCAAGGCAAGTTTATTTGTATTGCACATTTCATACACAGAGGTCATTGAAAGTGCTTTACATAGAAATTACAAAACAGTTTATAAGAGAGAAAAAAAAAATATGTAAAAATAAGAGACACGATAAAATCATAATAAAAACAAAGAACAATTAAAAAAAATAAATGTGATTTTGATAAAAACAGTTTAAAATATGTTAAAAAGAATAAAACAGGAGTAAAAGTGATTTGGATAAAAAGTGCAGTCAGTTTGAAGCAGCACAGTGCTCATTTAGTAAATGCAGAGTTAAACAGATGTGTGTTTAATCTTGATTTAAAAGTGTCTACTGTAAAAGTGAAGCACATCTGATCTGTTCTGGAAGCTGATTCCAGTTATAGGTGGCAGAATAACTAAATGCTGACACACCTTGTTTTGAGTGAACCCTTGGTATCTATAACTGACCTGATCCTAATGATCTGAGTAGTCTGCTTGGTTTATATTCAATTAGCATATCTGTAATGTATTTCGGTCCTAAGCCATGAAGTGATTTATAAACGAGTAACAATACTTTAAAATCTATTCTAAATGTAACTGGAAGCCAGTGTAAGGACCTGAGGACTGGAGTGATGTGCTCAGATTTTTTGGTTCTGGTCAGAATTCTGGCAGCAGCGTTCTGTTTGAGCTGCAGCTGTCTAATGGTCTTTTTGGGATCCCAGAAAGGAGTCCATTGCAATAATCCACCCTGCTGGTGATGAAAGCATGAACAAGTTTCTCTAAGTCCTGTCTTGAGACAAAACATCTAATTCTGGCTATATTTCTGAGATGGTAGTAAGCTGATTTGCTTATCGCTTTCACATGACTACTGAAATTAAGGTCAGACTCTAAAATTACACCAAGATTTCTGACTTTATTTTGTGTCTTCAGCATCCAACTGTTAATTTCATCAATGCACTTACATAGAGAGTGAATGGGGCTGTAGTCATTAGGGGACGGGGCTAAGTATATCTGGGTGTCATCTGCATAGCTGTGGTAAGCAATTTGGTTCTTTTTCATTATTTGACCAATTGGGAGCATATACAAATTAAAGAGAAGCGGTGCAAGAATTGAGCCCTGTGGGACTCCACATGTCATGGATGTCCACTCAGATTTATGGTTACCTATGTTCACATAGTAACCTCTCCCTTTTAGGTATGATTTAAACCATTTGAGGACCATCCCAGAAAGCCCTACCCAGTTTTCCAGTCTAGGTAAGAGTATGGTGTGATCTATCGTATCAAAGGCAGCACTAAGATCTAGTAGCACCAGCACTGATATTTTATTTGAATCAGAGTTTAAATGAATATCATTTATTATCTTTATGAGCACTGTCTCTGTGCTGTGATGTTGGTGGAAACCAGATTGAAAATTGTCCAGATTTGAGTTTTAAGAATTTGAGTTTGGCCATTTGAGTTTAAGAATTTGTTCAGCTGATTGAAAACAACCTTTTCAATGATCTTTCCTATAAAAGGAAGATTTGAGATTGGTCTGTAGTTGCTAAGTATGGTTTTGTCTAGGTTACTTTTTTTAGGAGAGGCTTAACAACTGCCGTTTTTAGGGACTCTGGAAAAGTGCCTGTGAGCAGAGAGGTATTTACTATTTTTAAGAGGTCAGTTTCTAAACAGTTAAGTACCTTTTTGAGAGAGGATGTGGGGAGGGTGTCAAGGCTGCAAGTTGATGCTTTAAGATGTACTGTTTCTTCCAAGGTTTTTATATCAATTATGTCAAATTCTGAGAAAATGACAAATTTTGGAGGTTGTTGTAATGAGGTCTGTCTGACCACATTTCAATATGAGGCTGTATTGATTGCCATTCTGATATTACTGGTTTTCTCAGAGAAAAAGGTTGCAAACTCATTGCATTTGTTGTCAGAGAGCATTTCACTGGGAACTTGATTTGGGGGGTTTGTTAGTCTCTCTAAAGTAGCAAAAAGAGTGTGAGTGTTGTTTATGTTGTTGTTTATAATGTTTGAGAAGAAGATCTGTCTAGCTGTGACTAGTTCTACATTGAAAGCACGAAGACTGTCCTTATAGATGCTATAATGTACTTCAAGTTTTGTCTTCGCCACTTACGTTCAGCTTTTCTGCATGTTCTTTTCATGCTCTGTACAGCTGTTGTGTTTCTCCAAGGTGCTTTACGTCTGCCAGTGATCATCCTGACCTTTACTGGAGCTATACCATCGATAGCATCTTTAACTTTTAAGTTAAAATTTTCAAGGAGAACATCAACAGAGTCTGCCGATATGTTTGGCAACATTGATATAGCATTCATAAATACCTCACTGGTGTTTTCATTTATGAACCTTTTTTTGACATAGACAGATCTAGCATCAGTGGCAGGACAGATCAATAAATCAAAGTAAACACAGAAATGGTAAGATAGCGCTTCATCCTTGATAGCAGTGGATGAAATGTTTAGACCCTTGCTAATGAGCAGATCAAGAGTGTGTCCCCTATTGTGTGTAGGACCTTGCACGTGCTGGGTCAGATCAAAAGTGTTTAAAACATTTAACAGTTCAATTGCAGTATTGTTTTCTGCATTGTCTATATGAATGTTGAAATCTCCAGCAATAACAAAATAATCAAGTTCAGAGGAGATTGTTGATAAAAGTTCTGTGAATTCATCAACAAATGTTGGGGTGTATTTGGGAGGCCTATAAATAATTGTACAGAATGTGTGGTGTACCTTTTAGAGCAATACACAGATATTCAAAAGACTGGTAATCGCCAAGTAACACTTGCTTGCATTGAAAGGCATCTTTGAATAAAGCAGCTATTCCTCCACCTCTTCTAACAGCTCTACAGACACTTATAAAAGTAAAGTTGGGTGGGGCTGATTCATTGAGGACTGTAGCGCTGCAGCTGTCATCTAAGTCCAGGTTGTTAGTGGTGATAAGATCATTAACTAAAAATGATTTGTTCTTTAATGAACAGATGTTCAGAAGTGCTAATTTAACAGTAACTGGTTTTGGCCCTGTATCCATCTCAGAATGACGTCTAATAGGCAGTAGATTAGATAGAATTGTTGTGCAGCTGGAGAGGGCCTTCGTCTTTCTATCACATATCAGGACAGAGATAGGGAAAGCTAAAGGGACATTGGGCTCCCGCTTGTTCTGAAAACATTTCTGATTGTTTCTGCTGTCATAGCGTGGACCCAACACATACAGTATCAGTTACCAGTGCTGTTTGCAGATGAGGGCTGGTGTGATCCCTGACGTTGAGGCAGAGGTTGGAGTGCTCTCTCAGATGGAGGGGGAGGGCAGGCTGGGCCCGGAGGCTTTGGTGGTTGTGGAGCCCGCCGTTTCTTGGTTGATATTTGGGGACTCGCAGCAATAGAAGTTCCAGCAGATACCAGTTTCTCCATTTTCTCTGAAAAGCACAGAATGGTGGAGAGAAGGAGAGAGTGTGACGACATCAGCTGTGATTCTGGTGTTTCTGGAGGCTGGGGAGTGTTATCTTGTTTTTCCTGGTTGTTATCCACAGAAACGTCCTTGGGTGTTGATTCACCATCCAGCTGTAGTGAGGTCTGTGGGCAGGGCTAAGCCTGAGCTGTGTCTGTGAACAGTAGTTGTTGTGGCTGCTGAGTTTTATCCTTGTCAACTGAATGTCCATCCAGGTGTTGGTGTGAAATTCTGTGGTCATTTAGGCCGTTCAGGAGTGGACTGGCACACTCAGCTGATGAATGATGTAGGAAGAAAAAGATATTGTCTTTAAGCAACCTAGCACCTAGTTTGTTTGGGTGGATACCATCTGTGTTAAAAAGTTGCCTTTGACTCCAGAAGATATTAAAATTGTCAATGTAATTCAGTCCTCTCATGGTGCAGGTTTTTTGCAGCCATGAATTTAAACTTAGTAGCCGAGAAAACATATTTGTTCCTCTGGATGGGAGAGGTCCACTGATGAAATTGAACTTTCAGTCTTGCAAGTGTTTCAAAAAGTTCATTGAAATCCCTCTTAAGGAGCTCAGACTGCTCTTTCCAGATATCATTCTTTCCCACGTGTATGACAATCCGACTGACAGACTTATGTTTCATCAGAATGTTGCAAAGTTCCTTGTTAACATCAGAAACCGTTGCCCGAGGAAAACAGTATGTACGGGTAGCCTTGCTTCCAATGTTTCTGATAATAGTCACCCACTATCAGCGTGCTTGGCTCGTCTGCTGTCTGAGTGGAGCGCCGCTGAATGTATGATATTGAGCGTCTGTTGGCTCTGTTAGCTACTGGCTGATGTGATCTGTGTCCATTTACTTTTGGGGATTTTTTGCCCAAACTCACTAGTGCTTCAAATCTATTTTCAAGCCGGACAGGGGGTGGTAGAATATCAGTATTAGCTACTCGAGTTGTACCCATATCTGGGGTAGATGATGCTAATGCAGCAATTTGTGACACTCGTGACAGTCTAATATCTTAGACATCTTTGGGTCTTGCACCCTGTTTATGCCATTGGTTTGTGTCCTCAATTACTTTAGGTTTCTCTGAGCTCACTATGACCTGTTTAAAAGCATTAGGTTCACAGGACTCACCAGCTTTATGTTGAGAGGGACCACGATGAAGCTCTGCTGTATGTTCTGGCAGGGTCGGCAGCACCACAAGTAACTTTGTTTCGAGAACTGCAATCTTTTGTAGAAGTCTGTGGCAGTTTGAGCAGCAGGTGAATTGAGATCCAAAAGAAGGCATTTTCTCTTCTGTTCGAGTGTGGGCAGCTGTGTTGTCCTGATTTAGGATTGTAAACTGCCGGCAATAGCAGACTGGCAGACCGCTATGACAAATTCCCCAAGTTGTTGAATATTCTAAATATCAATATGTTCCCAGGAATTTGTAGTTTTAGTGTGAGTGCCCAATTGTTTAGTTTGAGCACTGTGCTGAACTCCTGGAAGTTAAATCTAAAGGTAAAAGCGAAAAAGCAAAAGCGCAAAGCGCAGAGTGCAAGAAAAAAGCGTCCGAACAGTAGTTCAACAGATGTTCCAACATGACAACGATCCAAAAGCACAAGACAAGGTTGTCCCTCTTAAAGGCTCAGCAGATAATGGTGAAAGTTCTGGAGGACATCACAGTCTCCTGACCACAATATCATTCAGTCACTTTGGGGAGATCTCAAATGTGTAGTTTGTGCAAAACAACCAAAAACTTTACAGAAACTGGTGACATTCTAAGATGAAGAACGAGCAGCTTTACCACCTGAGAGAATTAAGGACCTCATGCACAATTATTACAAAAGACTTCATGCTAGAGGTCTTCACGGGTCCACTTAGATCCGAAAACCCGAGGTCCGACCCGAAACCCAAGCGGGTTTGGGTCTAAAAGTTTCACGTGTGCCTCGGACACGGTTCGGGTATAATAATAGGGACAGTAATTAAAAATTAATGTGTTTTTCCCGAACGGACCCGATAAGACCCGGACTACTGTATCTTGCGTGTGTGCATCGACTCGAGTCCTTTTCCAACCTCTCCTCTTTTTGCCAAGACCGCTTGCGACGTGTGGCTGGCGACGTGTGGCTGGCGGTAAGCTAATTTTCGTTGAAACAGACCTGTCCAATTTTCGTTGAAACAGCCCACGCTGAATTTGAATTTTTTTATGCCTTACATATTAACTTGAGTTCTATAAGAAATAAAATAAATTCGTTTTTCCTTCTCACTCATGTTTTCTTTTAAATGGTTCATATCTTTCAAATTCTCCCAAAAAATTCAAAACTTTGAGCACCACTGTATCCGAAAGCAGGAGAAAATTTGTGGATTTATGTCGATTGACTGTGTCTTGTTTTCAGGGTGGACTTTTTTATCCCAGGTATGGAGACAGTGGGTGGCTTCTCAGTGTGCTCCAGCCCCGGCCTTCTGCAGAGAGAAGGGGTTATTGAGCTGGCAGTGAAATACACACAGCACCCACCTGCACACTGGATACACACCAAGGTGAGTGTGTGACTGGAACAAACCCCCAGATGTTTTACCTGTTTGAAGACGTGATATTCAGATGATCAGCATGTTAAGAAGCAGATTTCTCTTTGACATCCTAAGTCTGTATTGAGAATCTGTACTGATTGAGCTGCCTTTTTCTCTCTATACCTCAGTGTGCGTTAGGCTCACACGTGGAAGTGCGAGTCGGGGGGGATTTTTATTTTGACCCCATGCCGTCTGATCATACAGTGGATCTGCTTTTGCTGGCTGGTGGAGTGGGTATAAACCCCCTTTACTCCATCCTAATGCACTCGGCAGATCTGCTCCAACTGCCACATGCGTACAAACCCGGACACACGCACCTCTGTTACACCGCCAAGAACACCAAGGAGCTGCTGTTCAAAGTGAGTGTGTATAAGATGAACCTACAGCCTTTTAACTTCAGATCACAGAAACAGGTTTTCGTCACTGAACACTGTGAACGTACAGCGGATATAAAAAGTGTATACACACACACACACCTACGTTTAATTGCATAGACAATTTAAGCAATTCTGATAAACCTGAAGAAAAGATCAGCTGTTTCTGTAGGATTTTCTCAATATGTACTTGACATGTTCCTTATAGACACAGAATGAATCACAGAAATCTCCAAATACTATGGCTGCTCAATTGTGCCAACAATCATAATCACGATTATTTAACACACTTTCTCTTTGATTTTTGGAAACAACACAGATTTCTTTGTAACAGTGCATTTCCTTGAACTTAAATAAATGTTAATATACAACATAATGATGGAGGCCAACATGGCAAATGCTGGTACAGAAAACCCCAGTCTGTTTGACAGGAAACGGGACGTCTTTACTGATAAAAATCCAGACACTATGTAAAACAAAACACAAGCACAAGACAAAAGGTGTATATATAAAAGGAGGACAATCAAAGAGACACAAGTAACACGTGTGCAGAGGCGGGAACAGATTAAGGATAGGGACAACACAAAAACAAAAGCACATGGCACAAGACAAACAAAGCCTGCCAGAATGTCCCCCTGGTGTCCAGACTGGGATAGTCCATGACACTGGTTCCATGGGCTGGTTTCAGGAATGAGCGCCGGCAGGTCACAAGATGTCCACCTGTGCTGAAGACCGCTTCTGACAAGAAACTTGTGGTTGGGATGCACAGATACGTTCTTGCCAGGTTGTGGAGCCATCGGCTGGCTGTCTGGCTTCAATGGGCACTTGCTTGTCTTCGGTGGCATATTTTTGTTTGAACCTTTGGTCCAGGTCCAGTCAAGACACTCTTTTGTTGCAGAGTCACTGTATTGTATTTATTGTTGAGAGAGTCCACAATCTTCTTGTTCATGCTTTTGGTCATGTCTGTGTGATCCTCCAGCACTGCCAGTATCGAGTTGTTGCAGATGCGGAGGGTTTTTAAAAAGGATACACTTGCATAGATCTCCTCAAAAAGTGCATCTTTAAAATCAACCAGGGGCTGAGCAACTTATTGATGGCCTTTTCTGCCACACAGGGATGAGATGCCTGACCTTTCTGTTGGTTGAAAGGACCTGGGCAGTTGCCCCCTGCTGCTCCAGGACCCTGTTGATTATGGCCTGTCTAAATCCCCATCTGCATGGATATTGTGTCTTTAGAGTGTTCAAGCAGATTCAACTGTTTCTGTGCCTCTGCAAGTTAGTCCCTCAACTGCTTAGTTGTATGAAGTAAATGGAAGTTGCTCTGGATAAAGGGCATCTGCTAAATACCATAAATGGAAATATTCTTGCCGAACCTCATGGTGTAGTCAATTGTGCTGTCCTCCATTGCATTCTTCTTCCAGCACAACATTCACATTTTAAATGGATTAAAATTGACTTAATATAACCAGATCCACCAGTTATTAATCATTTGGTGTATATAATCATGTTTCTTTCAGAACAGCATCATCAGTGTTTGTCAAGAATTCCCAGATAAATTCTCATGTGACTTCAGAGTAACGCAGCAAGATTTTGAAATCGAGTCTGAGCTGCAGTCTTACACAACCAGTGAGTCCCTCATTTAGCTTCCTTTTAAGTTTTAAGTGCATTTGAATGAAAGACTTCCAACACAAGCCCATAAGATACTGTTGGAGGTTTTGACTGTATGTCTTCACTTTCAGGTGGAAAAATCTCCCAGGAGGAGTTGAGGTGTCGCGTTAACCCCGAGCGCACATTATGTTATCTGTGTGGGCCACCACCTATGATCGAGAGTGTGAGTTTAGACCTGCAAAGTCTTGGTCTGTCCACGAATCAAATCCTTTATGAGAAGTGGTGGTAGATCTCCAGCCACCAAGTGTCTCTGTGGCACGAAAGAAGACCTCAAGATATCGGTTTTATTTTTTAAAATGTGCAGTTTATAATCTTTACTTGTGCAATGCAGTTTACTCCTCTACAAATATCATACTATGCTAAGCTGTTACTCAGATATGCAAATACTGTTCTATCAAATATGGTTGTTCAAAAAAAACCAACAGATTTTTATTTCTTATTAAAAGGATGATTTTATAATACATTTAAATGTAAGCATCTCTTTTTGTCCTGATCTAAAGAATTACTGCACCTATAACATTTCATTATTTATTATTAAGTTTTTCGTGTAGCATCAACGAAGACTTTCATACAAACTGCTAACTATAATGCGAATCCTGCTGATATCCCAATGCACTCATATGTAAATAAAACATTTTAATGCGTCAAAACATCAAATCTCCGTTTTCTTCTTTTATATTTTTTTGCCCAAATTGCTGACAGATCGTTTCATAGTTTCAATCAGCATCATGGACACTGATACATGGTGGATAAGTATCTCCACATACACAACACTAATGCACTGTACAATAAAGGTCAGAATATACTATACTGTACTATCCTCAGGTTACCTGTCTTTTAATGCCACATGCTGCAGATGTTTTAGCATCAAACAGCAGTATAACTCCTCCCCCTTCAGTATGGAGCTGAGCTGACACAATATTTACAGTATGTACGTCAATATCATACCATGTGCAATATCCCCTTATATTCTTATTTCATTTATATTTATTTTTTCTGGTGCAATCTCTGGAAAAAATATTTCTTTTGGGATTAATAAAACTTAGGCTTCTGGTCAGAAGGTTGTGAGTTTGAATCCCAGCTCTGCCAATCTGCCGCCACTGGGCTCCTGAGCAAAGTCCTTAACCCTCAGTTGTATATGATGAGATGTAAGTAAAACATAAGTCGCTCTGACAAACGAACACCAACTTTTATAGTGGTGGTCACACTTCTTGGGGCTTTTTATACCTGGTCACTTCATGCGTTTTCTGTGAGCGGATAGCTATCCGATTGTAAAAAGACCAGGGGCCCGTTGCACAAAAGTAGAATTAAGACATCCAGGATAAATGACTGAGCTGAGGTCAATGAATCCAAAACAACTGTGTCTAGGCTTAATTGGTTGCACAAAGACCAAGCCAGGATGAGCAGACACGGATTCATCAAGCCAGGTGAAACCAATCCTGGATATGTGCGCGCTCACTGCTCACTCAAACAGACCCACCACCGATCACAGATTCACTGATTCACCATGGCAACTAGAGCGGCGTACTTTTCCCCGTCTGAGGTACAAATCCTCGTGGAGGCATACGAGGAGGAAAAAGACATAAAAAGAAGAAAGGCAACACCCCCACAGTGATAAAGCAAAGAGAAAAAACGTGTAAAGTTTTGCAAAGTATTGCAGACCGCCTGAATGCGTAAGTAGTGCACAATTACACACTCACCGCTCCACTGAAACATCACAATTACAATCCAAATAGTTAATTCACATCTCCAAAAACGCAGTTGTACTCTTATTATGAAACAGTTGAAATTTTAATTGAAATGGACTGCAGATATGAGTGAAATTGTGTAAAGTAACTCCATCACACTGTATAAGGCTTCGATAAATTATCAAAGCCTTACATTATTACTACCCTCACTAGTACGGTTTAATCTTAGCCGTTGTACTCTGCTTCTTATGTTGTCCGCTGATTTTTCTCTGTTTTCCTGCTTTTATTAATGTAAAGCTGCTTTGAAACAATGAGACAATTGTGAAAAGCGCTATATAAATAAAATAAAATTGAATTGTATAAATAGATGAGCTAATAATAATAATCACTTTAATTTATATAGCACCTTTCAAAGGACCCAAGGTCGCTTGCTGACTCCATTGAATGTTCTTGTGTGACAAAGAAAGTGTCTCTTTTCATGTGGTGTGGTGTGTGTGATGTAGATTAAACATGACCGGGCCAAAACGGTCCACTTTTTACATCATGGCTGTGTCAAGAATATCACTGTGTTTATGAGGTAGTAATGATGAGATTTTGTGTTGACAGGTGAATTCTATGGTGTGTTGCTGGGAGACAGGGGGTATGGCTGCCAGCCTTTTCTCCTGACACCTTTCACAGACCCCCAGGAAGCACAGCAGGCCTACAACCATGCGCATGCCAGGACCAGGGCCAGAGTTGAAATGACCTTTGGCCTCCTGAAGGCACGCTTTCACTGGCTTCACAAATTAAGGGTCAGCCCTGTGAGGGCATGTGACATTACTGTGGCTTGTGCTGTCCTCCACATTGTGGCTTGCCTGAGGAAGGAGAGGGACCCCAGAGTGCCACCAGCCATGGACTGGGATAATCCGGCAATCTTCCCTGATGACGACAGTGGTCGGCTGCTGAGGGACCAATATGTGTTGAATTATTTTAGTTAGTATGTGTGCTTTCAATTTTGGTTAAATATGTCCTGCGGTGGCAGAGGAATTTGGGGTTTTTTGTGTTCAATATTTTTTTTAATTGATTTTGCCTCTTATGATGTTTGTGCTGTATACTGTGTGTAATACAAGCCTGCAGGGAGGCTACTGCATCTGTTCATTTGTCTGTTCAGTTGAAGTGTATGGATTTGTCCTGCATTTATTTCAGTGTGCAGAAATGCGAGGTGTGTTATATACAGACCTTTGAATGTGTATTTATCCTTTTGTTGTATAATATGCTTTGATTCTGTGCCTTCCATCTTGTAGAGTCACTGTGTGACTTCAGTTTCGAAAGGAGCTGATGGTGCACCTGCTTTGTTTTATTCTTATTCAATAAAGGACCATAATGTTACACTTTGTGTTTTTATATCCATATGGAATGTGTATTTTATACGACAGCGTATTAGGGCCACACTGAGGAAGAAGGAAAAAGTCATACATTTATGAGGCTGGTTCTTGCTGCGGAAAAGATGCATATTCGTTTTACAGTCCTGATACTTATGACAATGTGATGCTGATGTGCCAAAAGATTAAGTATGTCCTTGTTTGTGAAACCATACTGAAGAACAATTCCACGAAATGCCCCACAGCTGTCATTTTAACAACTGTCCTCCTCTAAAACAACGGGTTACAATATTATGACGTCATTCTCAATGTCTGTTATTTTTTTTTTCCTCTGTGGCCCTAATATTCTATCATTTTATATATAGCCTTATAGTCTATGGGAAACTGTAAATTATCTAATGATAGCAACATCATCTAAAAATCATCATTTATCCAAAATGATTGAAATTAATGATCACAAACGTTTAAATAATGACATTGGGTCTAGTTATATGTGATAACAATGTATAGTGGGCAGTGGAATAACTATTGGATTCCGTTTGTGGTGACTGCTGACTGACATAAGGGATGAGATTAAATAGATCCTGGAATTTAGCCTGGTCTGGAGCAGGCTAGCTCAACAGAATAAATCTCCATGGTAATTTATACCATAACATCCTACTGCCCCGTAATCCATCTTTAGTGCAACTGGATCACAGATAAATTGAGCCAGGATCACCAAGATATCCCGGCTTAATCCCTTATCCTAGTTTTGTCCAATAGGCCCGTAGGCCGTCTGTAAGTCATTGTCTTTGTTTGTTATGTTTATTATGTTAGTAAGTATTCTGTTTTGTTTAATAAAACATTGGACGCATTACAGTCTCGCAGTTATTGGCTGGTCTATTTACTGCGTGTATCGCCCGCGTATGTTACAGGTTTGTTTGTTTTATTTATTTATTTATTTATTTAATGTAAAACTTTTGTGTTTTTTGTTGTCACCTGTTGTTTGTTTGTATGCAGATATTTATTATTATTTATTATGTATTATGTATGCAGATATTTATTATGTAATTATGTCCTTATGTGTATCTTATTTTTTATTATTTTATCTTAGTGTTATTTGACTTTATATTCATATCAAGTACATACACAGTATGATTGTGTATGTGACAAATAGAATTTAATTTTGAATAGAATTTCAATTTGATTTAAATCGAATTTAAATTTGATGTCCTTTTGAGTCAGCACTCAAGAGGACATTTCTAAATGTACTTTTCATCACATAAAGTGAACAAACATATATGCATGCATATATACAGTATATACAAGTGTATATATATATATATATATATATATATATATATATATATATATATATATATATATATATATATATAGACTTTAAGAAAACAGATGAAGCAATCACAGAATTCTTCAGGCATATTTATCAGTTTGTAATCGAATTTCTTCATAGATTTTTAAATCAATGTATGTTACTCTTCAAATCTTTATCTTCGTTTTCCACACTTTCAGTCATGTAGTCATGGTCTGGTGTCCTGAGGGAGAGATTAGTTAACAATTATGTACAGAACATTAATAATGAAACATTACTAGATACGTTTTTTTCCTGCTGTACTTGTCAATGCACATTTGTAGTGTGCTGTTTATTACACAATTAAGTTGTGATATTTGCAATATATTCAATAATATGTGTTAAATAGAAGTTTTCTTTCATGCGACAGTTTCAGCCATTGTTGCTTGTGGTTACATAGTCCTCATTTGCTCAATGTTTCCAAGGTGTGCAGGGCTACAGAGTATACCGTATTTAACCAAAGTATTTTATCTACAGATTATTTTATATGGAGATACTGATGGCAAAAGGCTGAATTCATCATGATATGTTATTTGACTTTGCCAGTGTAACATATTGCAACCTACAAAATTATTTCTTACTTGCAGCAAAATAAAACAATCCTTTTAGTCATTTGAGTGAGTAATGAGACTGAGTGAGTAGGTCTCTGTTGGTATTGCTGAATAGTGAGACATCATGAACATTGTTCCCAAAGGTCACCATGTTTTTTTTAAATGTTTCCGTGCCATTGTTTCTGCATCCACCTCACTTTGCTTTCAACAAAATCTTCAAAGATTCATCTCCACCTATAATGGATTATAATGGGTTGTTTGCAAGGTTGTGTGTTGTTTGTGTGATTGTAAGGACTGAGAGGGTACAAGAACTACCAGAGCAAGGTCTTGGCAGAGGACTGGGTGCCTTTTGCATCAGTTACAACAGCCAAAATTTAATGTTTAGAGTTTTTTTGTATTATGAATTAAGTTTAAATATTAACTGCAACTTTTGAAAACTTTTTTAGATCATATTTTTTTGAATAGCCACGAAATACAATAGAAATATTTAATACTAGCAAATAAACCTTACCTGTCTTTAATTGATGGCATCTCAATGGTGCGAGCAAACGCAGCTCCTGCGTGAACTCGATCCCCGAATGAAAAGTTTCTCCTGCCAAATCTCTGTGGAAGTGTGGCCGAAGGTGGACTCTCACTACGGCGGCACGTTGTACACTGCAGACCAAAGGTAGGCTTGGCATTTCCTGAGCGGCCAAACCTCTGCGGTAGATTGATGGAGGACTTGGGCATACGTTGCATGTGTGAGTCACGACCAAAGCGGAGCGGTAGGTTCGCATGAGCATGTGCTGGTTTTGCCAAGAGTGGGTGTAGGCGAAGGATGGTAGGTGAGTTTATTCTGCCGCTGCTAGTCGGAGCCATGCTCAGCACGGCGTCTTCCATTTCCAGACTCCGGGGAAGATCATTGCTCTATAGAGATGTGGACATACAAGGAGAGTATTGTGGTATTTGTGTTTATTTACGTTACCCTGTTTGTGTAAGGTGAAAATGTTGTTCACTGTGCATACTTATGCACAAAAAACATTCTAAATAAAAATACACCATTGTTTTGACAGGCAGTGAACTTATCTGTCCAAACACTGGTGAGATCAGAACAAGACAGTGAGTGTTTCTATCAGGTTATATATACATTAGTCTGAGTATTTATTTTAAAATGACCTTATGTGTAGTAGTTTGTCATTGTGGTGAGACAATCTGTGTTGGCTTTCAGCTATTCTGGATACTTAAAAAAAACTTTCTCTTCTTTTTATATTTTTTCCTTAGTCTTTGCAAAGAATTTCTTACCTTTAAAAATATTCTTCTTGTGATTGTGTTGATGTTGTTGCCAGCAAGCGGAAGTTTGACAGAACTAACATCTGGAAAGACCAAACTACTTAGGATGCCTAGTGTAAGAGAAAGAGCAGAGCAAGACATCTTCCAACCTTTGTCAGGATCCAAGATATTCCAGACTATTTATACCTAAACACACACACATTCCCCCCCTAACACACAGGTTCAGTAGAGAACACCAACACAATAGCATACTTAATACAGGAAATTCATAAGCAGCACCATTTTGTGCATTCACTAATTGCATTCTTTAGTGCTTCATAGCAACAAGAAGCAGGAGGCAGGAACTGAAAGGCTTTTCGACTGCTTCAGGAGAGCAATTTTACTTTACAGTATAGACGAGCAAGAACTCCTTTCCCTATTTTATTCTCAGTATTAACACTTTCTTCTTTTAAGAGTTTTTCCTTGCTATTATCGCCTTCAACTTAATAGCCAAATTCAGCCTAATTGGACTAGAGTCAATATTTTTGTAAAGAACCTTTAAAACACTGTTTTAAAGCCATTATAGGATTTTATGAAAATAAATTTTATACTAACTTTGAACACTATCATGTAAAGAGGACATTTTAGGGTTTAAGGATTATGGCTTTAAGTTGTCATATCCCTTTCCCTTGAGGTTACGATTTCAGATTTATATCTGTTTCTCTGGTTTATAGATATAGATATAGATTTTTATTTATCAGTCAGAATTCTGGTAGGCAATTAATTTATTTCAAATTGTTACAATTGAGAAAATACCGAGATGCCATCACAGCTTTTCATTGCAACCTTGCATTTTTATGAATGTAGAATTTTTCAGAGAACTTCAACAAAATGGCACATGCAGTCATCTACATATCTTGATTGAGGAACAAGTACTAAAGATTAAAGGATTAGCCCCAGTGCTAAAAAATATGTACATGCCAGATCCATGTAATGACCAAATAGTGCCTCATTTGGTGAGAACACAGACGATACAGGAATCAATAGGATTAGTCTGAACTGGTTCTTTGTATTCATGGAGTAACATCTGACGAGCCAAATGGCTAAATAAAAAAAAATGTAAAAAAAAACCAGAATATTGCACAATAGAATAGATTAGAAGAAATTAAAGAAAGCAAAGTAGATATGTGTTAGGCTTATGATGACAGCTGTAGACTCAAGACATCTCTACTGTATGCACACAGAATAATCAGTAATTACTGTGGGCTGATTGTGTTTGATCTGTAGTTGTAATCCAATGAAAGAAGACACCCACGTTCTTAGGCTAATTACACGCTTGCATTCAGTATAGTAGAGGTGAATATGCTCTGACGTTTGTTGTAGCGCACTAAAATGATGGACCTTTTTGAGGCAGTAAAGGACAACCTCAACCTTCTCAACAGAGTGGTATTTTGATTATTTTCTAATTGGAGCTTGTGCTATGTAAATATTAACATTTGCATTCTCCAATTTTCATTTGTGTCAATGGACAGCAAGCTTACTTACAAATTAGCCATCATTTTATATTTCACTTGCAAATGTCATGATACATTTTTTAAATACCATGTTATGGTCAATTAAATTAACATCTGTATTATCTTAAATTTACCTTCTCTAAAATAAAAGTAAAAGCAATATATTAAGTTCTAAAATCCATTATTTAAATCTATCTATCTATCTATCTATCTATCTATCTATCTATCTATCTATCTATCTATCTATCTATCTACAGTGGTGTGAAAAAGTGTTGGCCCCTACCTATAATTTTTTTGCACGTTTGTCACTTTAATGTTTCAGATCATCAAACAAATTTAAATATTAGTCAAAGATAACACAAGTAAACACAACATGCAGTTGTGGGTTTGGACTTTGTTTTCCCTTAATAATAAAAAAACTTCATTTAAAAACTGCATGTTGTCTTTACTTGTTATCCTTGACTAATATTTAAATTTATTTGATGATCTGAAATATTAAAGTGTGACAAATGTACAAAAAAATTAAAAAAAAAACAGGAAGGAGGCCAACACTTTTTCACACCACTCTAACTATCTATCTCGTTATGTAATTGGTTTTTTAGTTAGTTAATTTATCAATCTTCTTTATCTGATGAACATCATACTGGATTCTAGTAGTTGCGTGTTAGAAATATTTACTAGTTTTACTGAAGTTCAACAGAAACATCAGATCATGCTTAAAAAGGGTACAGTCCAATACCAGAACTAATGCTAAATGATAATGCTAAACAATGCTAGTAAATCCCAGTGTTGTATAAAGTACTAGAAAGCAATACTTGAGTAAAAGTACAAGTATCGTACTAGAAAAAGACTTTGGTAGAAGTGAAAGTTACCTTTTAGAATATTACTCAAGTAAAAGTCTTAAAATATCTGATATATACTGTACTTAAGTATCAAAAGTAATTTTCTGATATTTAATGTACTTAAGTATTTGAAGTAAAAGTAAAAAGTAAAATGTCAGTGATTTTCGGTAGGCATAAGAGCAGTGGCAGTTCTAGGATTTCATCTTTAGGGGGTTTAGCCCTCAGTAAGAATTTAAAACAAGAAGAGTTTTATATTATATATTATATGACTGCATAGTAGGCCAAAAGTTATAGTATTATTAAATGGCAAAAGTGGACACCAAAATTTTATGCATGATGCCAGTCTTGAATCAAATTAGTACATGTATGTGTACATTCTCTACAAACAGTGTGTCCAATGAATGCAGTCATTAATAAAAAATATTCACAAGACAAAGACCAAATCAATAAATGTTATTTTTATTTAGTATTGAATGGATAGTTTGCATTAATATTTTGTTTGTGTTATCAACTCTGGTAATAAGAATAGTGAAATTTCACTGCTTTTGGTTGCCGTCTTTGCGGCTTTCCCCGATTAACGTTATAGATAAATGCCTCCAGCTCTGACTGTGCGTGCACGCTGTGCGTGCTTGTGCTTCTCCGTAGAGCGTGCGTACGTGCGTAATGCAATCTAGGAGCAGTGATTCGCCAAACCTCCCTTATTGCAGTCGCACACATTTCTTCTGATTTTATTTTGTAGTAAAGAGTAACGAAGATGCTTAGTGGAAATATAACGGAGTAAAAGTATACATTTTATCTAGGAAATGTAGTGGAGTAAAAGTGAAAGTTGACATAAATTTAAATAGCGAAGTAAAGTACAGATACGTGAAATTTCTACTTAAGTACAGTAACGAAGTATTTGTACTCCGTTACATTACAACACTGGTGAATACAAGGAATATATACTGAAGCACACTACACACTACAGCTACTAATGCAAGTATATACACATTTGCACAATTAATTAAGGTCCAAAGGCAAATGAGGTACATAATCACAGGATACACCATAATTTGTGTGAATGCCTTTTCATAAGCTTAATATACAGTAATACAGCAAGTCCCTACTGATAGGATGCAGCTTTGCATAACACTGTTCCATTTAGTACTATAGTACACAATAGGCTGTTTCTGACACTACACATTTCCTGCATTAGCAATGCTGATGCACCTCCATCTACTCTCTAGGCTGCATAAATGAAAAAGTTTAGTATAGTCAAGATTTGCTAACTTGCGGCTTCTTAAGCTCCATTTTTGTCTCAAATGCAAATTCTGTCGCACTGCCTGTTTTGTCAATCAATAGCTTAGTTCCAACCAATTTATCCAACTGTTTGTGGTAAGGATACTTTACAAATATTCAGTTCAATTCAATTCAATTTCATTAAAGTTTATTTGTATAGCACATTTTACAATGGACATTCGCTCAATACAGCTTTAAAGCAATATAAAAAAATAGGATAAAAAATAAAAAATAAAATTTTTATATTTTAAAGGGCACTTGAGCAACTTATATTGTATGTCAGCATCATTTTTGAGTTCATTATCAATATAACAGTAATTCCTTTATGCCAAAGCCTTCAAATATTCAGTGATGAAGACCCAAGCACAAAAACGACTGCTGTAACGGTGGTTCAAATTCGGCACCATTGTCTAATAATGGTTTTACACACAGCAGTCCAATAAGTCTCTAGGCTGTACACACAGAGCCACCAAGCGAGGAGACTCCAACCAGAAGTAAAGCATTAGGAAAGATCAAGCAGGAACACAGTAAGAACTCAGTACACTAGGAGCTCAGAAGTAGCATATGTAGCTTGACAAAGAGAAAGAGAGCTTAAGTATGATTGTGATCATGTAATGGTTAAAGACAATGTACATTATGTGCAAAGTGCATGCAGGGACTCCAGCAAGACTAGTGATAACAGCATTACAAAAAAAAGAAGGGGACAGAGACATAAGGGTTCCTGGGACAAAAAGTAACATGCAAGCGGTAAACATCCAGACATCCCAGTTCACCAAACACTCTATGCCCTTGAACCCTCCTGAACTGCTCCTTTATCTAAGAAATGCTATTCATAAAAAGCTAGAATAGACAAATGTGTTTTTAGCCTGAACTTAAACACTGAGACTGTGTCTGAGTCCTGAACACTAATTGGAAATCTTCTCCACACTACGATGAGCCACCTGGACTGCACAAAAGGGAATTATGCAAAAAAATGCTGTTTGTGGACTACAGCTCAGTGTTTAACACCATAATTCCCTCCACGCTCACCTCTAAGTTGGAGGTCCTGGGACTCAGCCTGCTGCTGTGCCAATGGATCTCCAACTTCCTGACAGACAGACCACAAGCCGTACGGGTGGGCAAACACACCTCATCCACCCTCACCCCCAGCACTGGAGCTCCCCAGGGTTGTGTTCTGAGCCCCCTGCTGTACTCACTGTACACATATGACTGTGTGGCCACCTCCAACTCCACCACCATCATCAAGTTTGCTGACGACACTGTTGTGGTGGGCCTGATCTCCAACAAAGACAAGACGGCCTAACTACAGCAGACTAAAAACCTGGAGAGATGGTGCCAGGTTAACAATCTTCTTCTGAACGTCAGCAAGACTAAGGAGTTGATAGTGGACTTCAGCACAAAGTAGGAGCAGTCATACCAACCGCTAAACATCAACCTCTCCCTCCATCTGCACAACCTTTTTTTGCTCTATAACACTTTAACTCTGGACTGTCACTTTCAACTCTGGACTTGCACAGTACAGTGCCACTTTATACCATACTGCACATGGACACTTTAAGGACAATCACAAAATCATTTTAATTTGTACTGCAAATATCTACCATATGCATCTATGTATATACATATATTTTAACATATATTTTCATATATTTTATATAGTTTATACTTTTTATTTATGTACCACCTTTTGGTTTTATTTGTATCCTTAGTTCCATTCCTTTTTTATGTTTGAATACCAGACGTAAAAAGCATTTCACTGCATGTCGTACTCTGTATGTATGTGTATGTGACAAATAAAATTTGATTTGATTTGAAAGGGGTGATACGTTCATATCTTCTGGTTCTAGTTAGGACTCTAGCTGCTGTGTTCTGGACTAACTGGACCTTGTTTATGCTCCTACTGGAACATCCAGACAGTAAAAAAGTAAGAAAAGCATATACTAATATTTCTGCATCATGTATTTCTGAAATGACAGGAGGCTACCTACTGATATTATCTACATGAGCTTTAAATGAAAGACTGGAGTAATTGATCACACCAAGGTTATCTGTGTGACATAACTGTGTGTCATCAGCATAACAGTGGATGTTCATGAATAAGTGTACTAAAAGCGAGCAGATATATGGAGTAAAATAGTGGGCCTAAAAGAGAACCTTGTGGGACACAGAACTAAACATTAGTATTTATAAAGTTACCATTTACTATCTACTATTTACTAACGATCTAAGAGTCAAATAAGACCTGAGCCAGCAATACAGCCCTGAGCCAACTGGAACTCAGTAAAGGGAATTTTGCCAATATTCAGTTTGTTGACTACAATTCAGCATTTAACACCATAATTTGTTCCATACTCACCTCTAAGTTGGAAGTCCTGGGCCTCAGCCCATCAATTTCTTGACAGACAAATCACAAGCAGTATGGGTGGACAAACATCTCACCCTCCCTCACTCCTAACACTGAAGACACCCAGGGTTATGTTCTGAGCCCCCTGCTATACTTACTGTGCACCTATGACTGTGTTGCCACTTCCAGCTCCAACAGTATAATCAAGTTTGCTGGCGACACTGTTGTGGTGTGCCTGATCTCCAACAGTGACAAGAAAGCCTTCCAGACATTAAAAACCTGAAGATATGGTGCCAGGGCAACAGACTCCTCTTGAATATCAGCAAGATAAATGAGCTGTTTCAAATTAAAATTCACTAGAATAGAAATGTAATAGAAATGGGTTGTGGGAAACTGAATCTCTTGTTTGTAATGTCCATGACAAATGTCGAAGTATTTTTGAGATCTTGTACTCTGTGTTTGTGTGGCAAAAATGGGAAGACAACAAGAGTACTGTAGTATCAGACACCACCACTGTTTATTTAACAATGTCGGTTTTAACACGACAAAAGGGAAGTGATGTTTGGGTGTGTTTACTGACTTTGTACAAACGTTGAGTGGCCTTAGGAGTAGTAACAAAAAAGGCTCTGAGAAAACTTGACATCCTTTAGAATGAGCCTGTTTGACAAAATGCAATCTACTAAAACCCCAGTGAAAAGGACCGGAAACAACCATTTTTTATACAGGATTGAAATCAAACTTTGATAATAATTGGGAATAAAAATGTCAGAATTAAAACATAATGGTGTTTAGAAAAGTCCCAAACTTTAAAAAAGAAAAACAGATCAAGATTCTTATCTATGAAGTTTTGATTAAATTATATTTTGAAGACAAGAGAGATAAAAAGACAAAGACTGAATCCCTACATGCACGGACAAAAGTGTGTCTTAGATGCTGAAAATTTCTGTTAAGAACTAGAATGCCCCCTTGTTTTTCACTAAGCAGAGCACACAATTTGACAGTTTTCATCTCTTCCACGCTTCCACTTAGTATGCCATAGTTTTCAATGTTTTTTTTTCTTTTAAATACATCAGAGTTTTTATTTGTTCAATCAGTAGCTATAAAATACAACAGGGTAGGTGGTGGCCTGGCTCAAGGCACCTTACCCTCAGTTAGATTTGTAATTTCAATTCACTATTAGGCTTAGATATGATTGGCGCCATTTGTCTGGCTTCAGTGACATGAAGGCCTGTGATGCAATAGAATTCTAGATCTCGTTTGAATATAGATATGCGCATCATTCTGTTCCTGTGGAAGCTTGTATCAGCTTCGTTATAAAATATATTTATAAAAGATATATAAATAATAAAAGATATTTGCAGCTTTATTTATCAGAATTCTGACTTTATATCTTTTCTCCTTGCGACAAAACATCCACTAGATGACGACATCTGACCACAAAACCCTGAACCACGCATCGTGATGCATGTTAATGTGCTTTTTCAGCACACTTTCCTCAACACAGGTGTGAACTGAATCTCGTCAACAAGGTATGATATATACACTGTACAATATTTAACATTTTATAATGAAATCTGACTACATCCATGTAATGAGAGCACGATAACAACATCAGTATAACCTCCGCGTGAAAAAACATGAGATCATGAGGGCACACTCTCTCACACACACACACACACACACACACACACACACACACACACACAGCACGATAAGAAGAAGCAGTGAAGAACAGCTTAATTAAACTTCAGTTTATCAATTATATTTGGTTTATCTTCAAGTTCACCTTCTAAAACTGCCACTCCTTTAACTCTTTTAGATGTGTGTATGTCTATTTATCAATATCCGTAGCAGTATTCAAGCAAATGCCTTTGGGATTTGGAATATGGAATTAAATTTATGGCTTAAATGCTGGCTAGACATCAGCAATGCAAGAATGTAAAATAGTGAATAATAATACTAATGTGCAGTTTATGTGTATAGCATCAGAAGTCTTGGAATAATAACTTAAATAAAATACTTTTATATTTTTTAAGAGTAAAAAACAACTTTAGTCTATTCATAGGGTTTAATATTAGTTTAATGAACTCCTCTATGCAGTTTGGGTTTCAAATTCAAATTCAATTTATTTCTATGTATAATCCTCCGCCCTGGCCTTCGGCTCCGCCCTGGCCTATGGCTCCGCCCTGGCCTTCAGCTCTTCCGGCTCCGCCCTGTCCTTCGGCTCCGCCCTGTCCTTCGGCTCCGCCGGCTCCGCCCTGGCCACCTGCCCGGTCAGCCTCACCACTACACGAACTCGACCTGCCCTTCCACCCTGTTGCGCCTTCGATCCGCCCTCCTGGACTGGTTTTCTGGGGCCTTGTGAGCGTCTGGAAGCCGCTCATAGCGGGGGGTTCTGTAATGAGTCTGTCTGTGTTTCTGCCCTGTTTCTGTCTGCTGTCTTTCCCTGTTGTTAATTGTTTGCTCCGCCCACTCATTGGTTACCACGGACATTAATTGAACTCCATCTCTCCTTAAGGTGTGTTGTCTTTGTCTCTGATTGCCTCTGCTTTGTCATTGGTTCCTGTCAGTTATATATACTCTGTTTGCTCACTTCCCTGTTGCTAGTCGTTGTCTATATGTTAGTGTTCCTGTCTCCCGTTAGCTCTGTGTGTTGCCTAGTTTTTCCTGTCTGTTATCTGTTTCTTGTCTTGGTTCATTAAAACGTTTCAACTGCATTTGGATCCTCATTCGCCTCTGTCCGGCATCTCGAAAGAAGGATACACCCTGGACGGAGTGCCAACCCATCGCAGGGTGTGTATAAAATGTGCTATATAAATAAACTTGACTTTCCTTGCCTTGCATAGCGCTTTTAACAATTCCCATTGTCTCAAAGCAGCTTTGCAGAAGAATGGAAACAGAAGAGAGAGAAAAATAAATAATTATATAAGAAGAAGAAGAAGAGGAAGAAGAAGAAGAAAAATAAGAAATAAGGATAAAAATAAATAAATGAATACAATTAAAGTTTAAAATTAATTTTAAAAATATGAACTTAAAATTTAAAATATATGTCTATCCCTATCCCTAATGAGCAATCTGGAGGCAAAAAATCTCCCTGAGACGATATGAGGAAGAAACCTTGAGAGGAACCAGACTCAGAAGGGAACCTCATCCTCATTTGGGTGACACTCTACAGTAAATAGTGTAAATGTAAAAATGTCCTTTCTACCACAGTTTATAATAGTATAGCCGATAGCTCCTGAGGAACTAATGGGTCATCGTGAACTTTGAGTTCAGCACAGACCTGATTGCTGATAAAGAACACTGGGAGCTCGGGAGTGGCATATATAGCTCGACAGAGAGAGAGGGAGAGGAGACAAATTTTTAGGTATGATTGTAATCAGATGATGAACAATGTAAATTATGTGCAAACTTCAGACAGGGACTCCATCAAGACTAGCTATTACTGTATAACTAAAAGGCTAGAGCCAGAAGGCATGACAGACATGAGGGCTTCCTGGGAGATAAAGCGTCCCACCACTCCACAGTCTGCAAACATGAGCGACTTGCGAGGGTGGTAAGCCGACAGCATCCGTGCATGGCGTGATGGATTACTAGAAAAACCAAAAGATCACTCAGGTTCTGTGGCACTAGACCATTAAATTCTTTATAGGTCAGTAATAGTATTTTATAATCAAGGTGAAATTTGACTGGGAGCCAATGCAATGAGGATAAGATAGGGGTGATATGTTCATATCTTCTGGTTCTTGTTATGAGTCTAGCTGATGCATTCTAGACTAACTGGACCTTGTTTATGATCCTACTGGAACATCCAGACAAAAAAACATTACAATAATCTAACCTAGAGGTAACAAGTGCATGAACTAATGTTTCTGCCTTGTGTAATGACATGATAAGAAATATGACGTCATTACACGATACAGACACACTAGTTCTAGAGCTCAAACATATGGGTAAGGGATCCAGTATGCAGGTTGATAATTTTGAAGAAGTCAATGAAAATAAGTCAGTCTCTTGAATGGGATTAAAACGGTCTAAATAGTGATCAAAAACAGAAATATTATCTGCAGCATTATCTATCAAATTGTTTGGTATTAAATTAATGGTCTGAATTTTCTGCCTGATGTTATCAGTATTTCCATTGAAATAATTCATGAAGTCATTACAGCTACAAATTGATGGTGTGCACTTTTCAACAGTGTTTTTATTCCTAGTTAATTTTGCTATAGTATTAAATAAAAATTTTGAATTATTTTTGTTATCTTCAATAAGGCTGGAGAAATACACCGTTCTAGCAGCATTAAGAGATTTTTAATAGCTATGAAGGTTTTCCTTCCATGCTAATCAAAATACTGATAATTTAGTTTGACTCCATTAATGTTCTAATTTCCTAGCAGATTGTTTGTGAAGTTGGTGTGTTGTCATTGTACCAGGGTGCGAATTTTAGCTCTCTGATTATTTTCCTTTTAAGCGGAGCTACAATATCAAGGGTGTAGCGAAACACTGACTCTAAATAGTCAGTCACTTGATAAAGTTCTGTGGGTCAGATGGTGATCCAATCATGGATGATAATTCTGGAAGACTGTTGGTAAATCTCTCTGCAGTAGCAGACGTAATTGTACATTTAACACTGTGACGTAGCAAATTGTAAATATAGTGTATGAAGCGTAATGATTGAGCTTCTGATTGAGACACTGTAGCTATATTTTCTATATTTAATCTGAGGGTTAGAACAATATCAAGAATGTGACCTCCATTATGAGTGGGTCCCATTACAGTCTAGTTAATTTCTACTGAATCTAAGATGGAAACAACTGCTGTTCTCAGAGGATCTTCTAACTTATCAGAATGAATATTAAAGTCTCCAACAATTACTGGTTTGTCTAAAGAAACAACGTCTCTAGGTTACGACCGTAACCCTAGTTCCCTGAGGAACGAGACGCTGCGTCGAAACGCTATGGGAACGCCCCTGCGTGACCGCGCTCTGAACCACGTGTGTAATCTGACCAATAGGCGTTGAGACGTGACGTCATCGGCGGGTGACGTCGCATAAACAGGAAGCTACAAATGGCTGCGAGATGGACAAGATGCTAGCTCCTGCAAGAAAAAGTAAGCGCCGCAGGGATGCAGGGAGTGTGGCATGGAGACGCAGCGTCTCATTCCTCAGGGAACTAGGGTTACGGTCGTAACCTAGAGACGTTCCCTTTCGGAACTCGAGCTGCGTCGAAACGCTATGGGAACGAGTGTCCAATCACGCCACACTGACCAGACCCTGCGTAGAGAGTGAGGGCCCCGGCACCGTAGGACAGAGGAGCCTGGGGTGGCTCTGAGGTCAAGGTCATAGAACCCGACGAAGGTCAGCGGGGTGGACCAACTCACAGCGTCACAAATGTCTTGGAGTGCCACTCCAGCGAACCAGGCCGTAGAGGCCGCCACACCCCGGGTGGAGTGAGCTCGGACCCCGATCGGTGCGGGGAGGCCAGAGGACTCGTGAGCTGACACAATCGCATCCACTACCCATCTGCTCAACGTCTGCTTAGCGGCCTGGAAACCCTTCCTGTCAGGGCCGTAGCAGACGAGCAGCTGCTCCGACTTTCTCCACTGACGCGTCCTGCGGAGGTAAGTGACCAGTGCTCGAACTGGACACAGCCGGTTCTGTCGCTCCTGTTTGGGGCCTATAAACGGAGGAAGCTCTGGAGTGGAGAAGGGTCTCTACTACCTCGGTAGAGAGACCAGCCGCTATGAACCGTGCCCCCTCAGGGGCCACAGCCTCCACAGATGTGGGCGGGGGTGCACCAGGGTTCCGCCCGCCTGTGAGAGGAGATTCCTCCTGGGGGGAATTTCCCACGGAGGGCCCTCGAGTAGAGACACCAGATCCGCAAACCATGGCTTGCCCGGCCATCGAGGCGCTACCAGGAGGAGACGGACTCCATGCCGGCGAACTCTCTCCAGAACTCCATGGAGCAGTGCGATCGAGGGAAAAGCGTACAGGCGTAGCCTCGGCCCCTGCCTCGACAGGGCATCTGCTCTGACATTAACCGTCCCGGGATATAAATGGCCCTCAAAGAAAGGAGTCTGTCCCGAGACCACAAGAGGACCGCTCGTGCTAGCTTGTACAAAGGGCGAGACCGGAGACCCCCTTGGTGGTTGATGTAGGAGACCACCGCAGTATTGTCCGTGCGGACCAATACATGGCGATCTCGCAAGTCCGGGAGGAAGTGTTTTAACCCCAAAATCACCGCCATCATCTCCAGGCAATTTATGTGCCACGAGAGACGTGGGCCGCTCCACAGACCTTGGGCGGAGTGGCCACTCATGACCGCACCCCACCCCGTGAGGGAAGCATCCGTCGTTAGCACCACACGACGACATGGAGCTCCCAACACGGGGCCTTGGGACAGAAACGTTCGGTCTTTCCAAACATCCAAGGCTTGAAGGGCACGCCGCGAGACCTTGATGGAACAATATGGGTTTCCCCTGAGAGAAAACCCTCTGCCCTGGAGCCACCATTGGAGGGGCCTCATGTGCAGGAGGCCGAGCGGGATTACGCTGGACGCTGCTGCCATCCCAGCCGAGTCCCATATCACGCCCAAAAAGGTGGTTCTCTGCGCTGGAGAGAGCACACTTTTGCCGGCGTTTAGCCGAAACCCAAGCACCTTCATGCAGGCGAGGACGACATCTTGATGACGTAACGGCTGGCGCTCCGACTGAGCCAGGATCAACCGGTCGTCAAGGTAATTCAATATGTGGATGCCCTGGAGCCGCAGCGGGGTCAGTGCAGCGTCGACGCACTTCGTGAAGGTGCGGGGCGAGAGTGCTAGGCCAAACGGGAGGACCCGATATTGGTAAGCTTCGCCCCCGAAAGCAAACCTCAGGAACCTCCTGTGTGCAGGAACGACGGAAACGTGAAAGTACGCGTCTTCCAGATCTATTGTGACAAACCAGTCCCCGGACCTGATCTGAGTCACAACCTCCCTGAGGGTGAGCATCCTGAACCTGAGCTTCCTGAGAGAGCGGTTCAAGGAGCGTAGATCTAGAATGGGACGCAGCCCGCCATCCTTCTTCGGAACGATGAAGTACGGGCTGTAAAAGCCTGACTCTCGAACCGAGGGGGGAACCACCTCGATAGCTCCTTTCCTCAGGAGTGTGCGCACTTCACGTTCCAGGATCAGAGCCTGCTCGGGTCCCACCAGGGTGGGACACAGCCCATTGAAACGGGGAGGAGAGAACGCGAACTGAACAGTGTAGCCGTCTTCTACGGTCCGCAGGACCCACCGGGAGACTCCTGGCAGCTCCTCCCAAGCTGTCAGAAAGTTCCTCAGGGGAACCAGCCCCTCGGGGCTGGCCTCCGACCCACTCAGAGCAGCTGGGGCCGTGCCCTGCAGCTGATGACGCCTCGGGAGAGGCGGCAGACCCTCCCCTCCCACAACGAACCTTCGGGTGGAAAGGTGGGGAGCGAACTGCTGGGGTGGAGCTGTGCCCTGAGATACACCTTGTGGCAGGGCTAGCAGACTGGCCTCCATGACCCGGACGGCCGGAGCAACGTACTGTGGCCGTCGACACCTCCCGAGAGGAGGCGGGCCTCCCCCATCCGTACCAAGGCTCCCCCATCCGTACCGTGGCAGAGCCAACGGCCTGGCACCCCGGTGGTGCAGGGGAGGGATGGGCACTGTAACGTGAGGTGTGCCCCATCCCCCCAATCGTAGACTATCAGGGTCTACGCACCACTGCCCGTTCGTCGGAGGCGAGGGTGACCCTCAGGTCACCCTGCTCCTTCTTGGGCCGAGAGCGTCGCCTCGGGCCCTTAGGCCCCACCCGCAGAGCTCGGGTGGCCACGCTCTTTCTCTGGGCTTCGCGGTGCCCGGAAGGACCAGGCTGGGGCTGCCGCCGAACAGCCCCACAAGATCGCCGAGGGAGGTACTGCTGAAACGCAGCCGACTGCTTCTTAGACTCCTGGAACTTGTTCATGACCGCCGTCACAGCGTCGCCAAACAGTCCAGGAGGAGCCATCGGTGCGCCCAACAGCACAGCTCGATCCTTGTCTGGGAGGTCGGTGAGCCACAGATGCCTTTCTGTGGCCACCAGGGCCGCCATGGAGTGACCAACGGCCCACGCCGTGTGCTTCGTGGCTTGAAGAGTCAAGTCAGCAGTGCGACGCAACTCCTCAATATCTGCGGTCCCAGATCTAAGTCCCTCATCCAAATCTCGTAGCAGGTCAGCCTTGTATGCCTGCAACACACCCATGGTGTGGAGGCAGCCCGCGGCCTGACCTGCTGCCGCGTAAGCCTTCCCTACTAAGGCCGACATAGCACGTAGCGGGTTAGTAGGGAACACCGGACCCTTTATTGACGACGCTATGCTAGGGGAGAGATAGCTAGCCAGCGTCTCTGCCACACTCGGCATCGCCCCGTAGCCGCACGCCTTAGCCCCAACCACATTCGCGTAGAGCAAGGAGTGACGAGGAGAAGTGCGTGCCGAGTACGGGGTTTTCCAGGATCTGGACACCTCGGCGTGCAGATCGGGGAAAAACAGCAGGCCCCAGCGCCCAGAAAGTGACACAGGACGCAGGAAACGCTCATCCAGCTTACTGGGTGCGCGCTGCTTCTGCTGCTCCACCGGCCAATCTAAATCCAGCTTGGCTACGGCTCGTGTCACGACCTCGAGGAGCTCCTCATACAGCACAGGCTGTGAGGAGCCCACGGGCTCGCTAGCATCCATCAGCTCTCCTTCCTCGGAGGGAGAGACATGTAATGCCGCGCTGCTCGCGCCGGGAGAAGAAGCAGCCCTCGGGTCTGCCCCTCCGCCGGAGGTCGATTCAGCAGACGAGGCTGGAGAGGACTCATCCGACTCCAATCCCGTTGTCAAATCGACCTGCGAGCCCCACGAGCGCCGGCGCCGCTTTGCCTCGGCAAGAGCGGGACCGGAGCCACGAGGGAGAGCGCTCTTCTCGAAGAGCGCTCTCCGGGAGCGAAGCGTGCGCAGAGCCATGCGGCTGCAATGCGAGCAATCGCCTCCTTCGAGAGCCGATTGTGCATGCTCCACTCCCAAGCAAACAATGCACCGATCGTGCGAACCCTTCCCGGTGATAAAACGGGGACACGGATAAACACACTTACGGAATTTCTGTCTGCTAGCCATCACTCGATCAGAAAACCACAGTATCAGCAAAACACAGCGCTTACCTGAACGAGCGTCTTGTCCATCTCGCAGCCATTTGTAGCTTCCTGTTTACGCGACGTCACCTGCCAATGACGTCACGTCTCAACGCCTATTGGTCAGATTACACACGTGGTTCAGAACGCAGGGGCGTTCCCATAGCGTTTCGACGCAGCTCGAGTTCCGAAAGGGAACTAGGTTTGAAATGAAATCTTCAAATTCACAGAGGAATTCAGAATATGGTCCAGGAGGTCGCGTTTTGGATACTCCCGAGTCAGTTGGACCCGGCCACATTTAGTGGGGCAATAGGTCACACTTTTGCCCTTTTCAGTGCAATGAACATACATACAGACACAAAAATGCACACATAAAATGTCCACTAACACACGCACCCAAAACACTCACTCACACACCACACACACATGCACGCACACACAAACACCACACAAATTGGGCATTGCATTTTATTAGGCCTCCAGAAGAAAAAAGCCAAACATTTGTAAATATTTCACACTTTTGATATGCCTTTGCCTAGCAGGGGGCAAAATATGATCTACCGAAATGATGCTACACACACACACACACACACACACACACAAGCATTGGGCATTGCAATTCATTAGGCCTCCAGAAAAAACAAAAGCTACTCATTTTGAAATATTTCACACTTGTTATATGCATTTGTCCAGCTGGGGGCAAAATCTGATCTACCAACAAGCTTCCCACACACACACACACACACACACACACACACACAGTCAAACACTGTTCAAAGCATTGGGCATTGCATTTCAGTTGGCCTCTAGACAAAACAAAGGCTACACATTTGTAAACGTTTCACACACACACACGCGCACACACACACACACACACACACACACACACACACACGTGTATATTTCTATACAGAAGTTCAAAAATAAAATACATGTGTTTTGCAAATCATATTTGTTTCCTCTCTTATTTATAAATTTAGTTGCATCAGTCGGCCTTGGCCTGGAGATATGCTGAGTAATGTTTGACATTTATCAGTCAGTGGTTATCCAAAATAATATTTAATAATTTCTGCTTATTTTACTAAAAAACATGGCATAATTTCATAAGGTTTATCATTCATAAATGAAGTATAATAAAAAAAACATAAGGAGTGTAAAATAAGTTTTATTCACATGAAATTATGCCATGTTTTTGAGTGGAGTGTGTGTGTGTGTAGCCTGTTGTTGGTTGATCAGATGACATCAGGTAGTCAAAATAGGTATTACAAGTGTAAAATAGATATTACACACAGAATGGTGATCATTGTAGAATCTTTGATTTATAAGCATTCAAGTCAATTTGGCAATTTGGTTTTATTATTTGCTGACATTAAAAATGGTTAAAATGGTTTCAAAACAATCTCCTGCCTTTGAAATATACAGCCTGTAATTGTGCATCAACTTTTGTGCCTCTATAGTGAAAATAATTCAAAATTTCTGGGTTTTTTTTACTAAAAAATGAGCCATTTTTGTATATAAATAAGGTTTATTATACCAAATATAATTTTTTTTTTTTTGCAAAATATATGTTAATATGTTGGAAACAAGTTAGACTAAAAAGGTGGGGAAAAAAATGGCTATCATATATACTTCATTTTTATAAGCAGTCAAAATAGACAAGGTCAAGTTGACTCAGCGCTCCTAATTTGCATAGGAGGAAAATAGGAGGGTTAAACATGTGTCTAGATTCTTGCATATCAACCTTATCATCATGAATAACTGTGAGCAGATGGTTGGATTAGCCTACTTGTCTGCTCCCTAGCCCTGGCACTGGATTGTCACCGAATAACAAGGCCTGTTCTTAAACTATGTGCTATGCTGCAAGAAATGAGAGCAGCACCTTCCTGAGCAGGATGGACACCGTCCCATCCTAACAGGCCAGCCTTGCCCTCAAAAGTGCTCCAATTATCTATGAAGCCCTCATTGTTTTTGGAGGACCACCTGGACATCCAGCAGTTAAGATAACCTGCTGTAAGCCACAATGGGATGGGGCCAGAGTATATTACAGCATCTGACATCGCCTTTGCTAATTTACAAACCTCTACAATATTATTATTAGTAATCTCTGACTTACAAAATCTAGCCATGGGGGTCACAGTCCAGTGACTTCTGTGCCGGTCCCAAGCACGGATAAATAGAGAGGGTTGCGTCAGGAAGGGCATCCGGCGTAAAACATTGCCAAATTTAACCATGAGAATCGTCAGCAGTGGAGAGAAGAGGAATGAAAGTCAGTCATAGTAAGACTGAGTACATGTGTGTGAATGAAAGGGAGGGAAGTGGAACAGTAAGGTTACAGGGTGAAGAGGTGAAGAACTTTTAAGTTTAAGTACTTGGGGTCAACAGTCCAGAGTAATGGAGAGAGTGGGAAGGAGGTAAAGAAGCGAGTGCAGGCAGGTTGGAATGGGTGGAGAAAGGTGTCAGGAGTTCTGTGTGATAGGAAAATATCAGCGAGAATCAAGGGGAAGGTGTACAGGACAGTGGTGAGGCCGGCCATGCTGTATGGTTTAGAGATAGTGTCACTGAAGAAGAGACAGGAGTCAGAGCTAGAGGTAGCCGAGCTGAAGATGTTGAGGTTCTCTTTGGGAGTGACAACATTGGACAGGATTAGGAACGAGTACATCAGAGGGACAGCTCATGTTGGACGTTTGGGGGACAAAGTTAGGGAGGCCAGATTAAGATGGTTTGGACATGTTCAGAGGAGGTAGAGTGAGTATATTGGTAGGAGAATGTTGGACATGGAGCTGCCAGGCAGGAGGCAAAGCGGAAGGCCAAAGAGGAGGTATATGGATGTAATTAATGAGGATATGAAGCTAGTGGGTGCAAGTGTTGAGGATGCAGAAGATAGGGATGGTGGAGAGAGATGATTCACTGATGTGACCCCTGAAGGGAAAAGCCGAAAGAAGAAGAAGAAGAATCTCTGACTTACAAAGGCGTATATCGTTAGTTCCTATTTGGAAAACTACCTTTGAGTACCTATGCTTGCCTAAGGCCCGAAGATTACCTGCTATGTCCAGCGCCCTGGCTCCCAGAATACGCCTAACCAGTGCTGCTGGAGCCTTTAAAGGCTGAGCTAATTTCACATGCCTTAAGATGGAGTCTCCTATAACCAGAGCTCTTTCAGGTTTCTCAGCAGGTGCTTCACCGAGGAGAGCAAACCTGTGCAAACATGTGAAGCGGAGAGCAGCGGTGCTCCCGTGGGCAAGCCTTAACGTTGGCTTTGGCTTTGCGACTTTGTCACCCAGTCGTCAGCCATGAGTTGGAGGGTAACAATTCCGTCTAAGGCATCCAAATTTTCCCCTACAGTAACTACACTACTATCACTATCTCTCTCTAGTGTCTGGATGCACACCTCTAAAGCTTCTTCCAGCTTCTTCATCAGAGAGCTAACTAAAATACACTTATCACAAGTCAAATTAACACTAATGACAGAGGAAGAATTTCTAAACATGCTGCAGCTCACACACTGGACAAGCTGAAGGTTCACCATACTGAATGATTACGTACATTTGACTTGGATCAGATCAGAATATTGAAAAGATCAGAAGAGCATTTCCTCTGCTAGCTGTTTTGAAAACAGGAAACAAGCCTGTTTCAGCATGCTTTAAACAAGCACTGCTATTACTGATAATGACAATCCTACCATAGGTTCTACTCAGAAAGACTTGAATGCTTGACTGTCATTGAGGCAAAATGGCTGGCAGAAAAAGCATATCTTCTGATTTTAGCACAAATAATTTTATTATTTATTTTTACTGTATAGACAAGCACTACACAGATATCCTGTGGGATTCAGATGAATTACGACCAGATGAAAAGCTGTTTGCCTTCCTACGGTGACAGGCTGGCAGTGATGGGATATTGTAGGAGGCAAAAAAGTGAACCCAGTTAAAGGAGGTCCAAGCTAAGCGCCTAAAATCGAAATAAAACAAAAGACTAAAAACTAATCATTCAGAAACTGATCACAACATTAGTGGAGTTTTCAGAGATTGCTGGCATGAATTTTATGAACAGTGCACAATAAGTAACAGCTTTAAAGTTTTTTAAAGCTTTTGATTTTGGCCAGGAATTGTGGTAGAACACAATCATATATTTTGGCTGGAAGAAAGAAAAGTATCTCCCAATAAAACTCACACCAGTAATCCTGGAGCAAGAAATACAGGGATCTCTAGAAACCTGTATGTATATTGTATAATGTATATTTTTAAAATAAGTAATAAAATACTTTACTGAGTGTTAATAAATGCTTTATAAGCACATACCCCTAATATAAATCATGATTAATTAAATTAAATCATGCAGGGAGATACCCAGCTCCCGCTCTCTTACGTAATCAAAGTGGGACTTTCAAACGTCATCAATGGAAGGAAGGAATGATACAGCAGTTTGTTTAGGACATGGAGACCTCTGACCAAAATTGAAAGAGCGTGCGCACCAGTGAGACCACTGTGAGTATGTTACTTGTTTTACTGGCACATGTTATGGATAATGGCTAGCTATCTATCCGCTTGCTAAATGCATTCTCAGTGAAGGAGAAGCCTAGCTGTCAACAGGGGATTTTTGTTGCCATTTTTGCGTTATACACAGGTGCGGGGTGGGATGTTAAACAACAGTAAAGTTAACAGAAAGTTCTAAATCCAGTGAGTACCAGGTGTGTAAATCCCCCCATAGCACAGCTAACTGACAGAAGAGAAATTCAGAGGTTACTTGGGTAGGAAAAAACTTGGACAGCTGTACAACAAATACTGATGTAAATTTCATATGAGGAAAAAATGATCATTTCAATATATTTTCAATTTGAAATCTTAAAAGTTTATACAAGGTATTTAACTGCTTACAGGTGGATACTGTAGAATGATTTTGTTAATCTAGTCATCCAAGTCCTGTGGCAATTCCAAGTCTGTTTCAGCTTAAGTTCATAATAGAAATAAATAAGCAAAATTCCTATTATCTTATGTGACATGTCATAAAAATGACACATTGTGTGGCAAATATTTTAAAAGTTTCATTTATTAATTTATAAATTGAACCTGCCCATGAAAACCCGGCTAAAATCATTTTTTGGTCATTTACAGTACGTTTTCTTTTTTTACATAAAATCATTCTATAAAAAGAGCATTTGGTGAAAATATCACTGTGATATATCTTATATTGACTGAGTAAGGCCATGTCAAAAAATGTTATAAATTTTGCTCTCAAAAAATCATGTTTTTGAGAAATTCTTAAATTTAACATACCATAATTTGCCTATGTGTCGCCTATGTGTCGTATACCATGTGAAAGCTGAGATTCTCTCATTTCAATGATATATTACACATTTAGTATAGGAAAACTGGGAGTTTATTCTCCCAATTGCAGTACAGTACAGTTTGCAAAACCGTGGAAAAGATTGCAAAAGCGTATGGTCTATTAATCCGTGGCCAAAATTCATTAAACTGAGGGAACAGTTTAAGAATCTTTGAGTAAGGTTTATAAAGAGAGGGGACAAATTACAAAACCGTTTTTTTACAAAACGGATTTGCGGGTCTTGTTTTTTCCCTCCAACAGATGGCTCAGTAAACAATAGAAATTTTTTGACACTGATGATTCACTGTATCAGTTCAATGATTCAAACATGCGCAGTATCACCACTTTTTTGACAGATGAGGTGCATGATGTTTGAAAGCATATGTTGACATTTAAAATCACCAAAACAAACACGCCCCTAACCCAAATGGGTGTCATCCCGTTTTGATAGCTCCGCCCCACACATACATACGCAACCCAGGCAACTATTATGGCGGAACCTGCTGGGGCAGCTGGCCGAGGGGATATTTTTATCAATAAGTCAACTCAATGAGTAATACTATGGTAATACAAATGTGTTTTTGTGATACTGTGTGTTGTACCGTGAAAGGTTTAGCTCCGTTTCACACGGAAGACGACGTTCAACACCTAGAACCCGAGGCAGAGGTAAAGCCAGGTATCCGCCATATCAATGTTTCAATCGCTTTCTGCTAATGTCAGACATGCGCACTAAACATTCTCTCCACCGCATATTGACAAGACACGCCCCTTTCTGCTAATTGGCTACACGTTTGTTTTGTTTTTCGGCCCGACTCAGTTTTCTGAAGCATTTTTCAAACATCGTGCAACCCACCTTTAACAGTTTTAAAATGTTTTTAAAATAGTGTGGTTATCTTGTCAGAAGAGCTACAAAACAGATAAGCTATTGCTGAAATTTCGGCAGTGACACGAAAAATATCTACTCCGAATTAAGAAACCAGTTGAAGTGTCAATATACAGTATGCCTCTGCCTGGCACTGACCCAATTGTCACTCTTGAGATTTAATATTATGGTCTGTTTACAATTTCAACTGACAGAAAAGAGGTTCCTGAAATGAATGATATAAGAATCTTCAAATGTTGTGCCTAAAGTGAATACAGAGATGATCAAAAACAATGTACGCAAGCCAAGTTCAGGTATTTTTGCGCAGAAATATAAAGCATAGTATCTGCAAAATCATTAATTTGAGTATTTTTCATGTTATAAATAAAAGTTTGAGTATTGTATATTGATAGATTAGTTTTTATCATTTACTGCAATAATCACTAATTGTATATTTTTGTCCTATTTATGGTCATGAATACTCTAAATTAGATTACTTGACTTTAGACAAAGTTTCACAGGATTCTCTAACATGTAACCAAATGTGTTACCTGAATCAAATGCTCGAAGATAAACTGAATAAGAGACTTGTCAGTAAAGCTGTCAACAAAGTGTCCATCTTCTTTAAGTTGTTCAAAATTAGTGTTTTTTTTATCTCTAAGGAGTATTTAGCTTAGCATTTAGCTTAGCATTTAGCTAAAAATAGAATGTTGTTTTTCACTAAGCAGAGCACACAATTTGACAGTTTTCATCTCTTCCACTCTTCCACTTACAGTAGTATGCCATGGTTTTTAATTTTTTTTTCTTTTACGTACTTCAGTGTTTTCTCAAGTCACCTTAGTCACCTCAGTAGCAGTGGCCTAATGGATAAGGCACTGGCCTCCTCAGCCAGGGATTGTGGGTTCGAGTCCCATCTGGGGTGTGCTTAAACAGAGTGGTGCAGCAAAAGCATGATGGGACCAAGAGGTCAATAAATCACAAATGTCTCTTCTAAAAACAGGTAGATTTGTAGTTTCAATTCACTTTTAGGCTTAGATATGATTGGTGCCATTTGACTGGCTTCAATGACATGAAGGTCTGTGATGTGATAGAATTCTAGCTCCCATTTAAATAATGCCTTGTGCAGCATCGTTGTTTACTGTCATGTTGCTTATCTTAAATTAGTGTTTTTTTATCACTAAAGAGTATTTATTTTAGCATTTAGCTTAGGATTTAGCTTAGCATTTAGCTAAAACTAGAATACCCCCTTGTTTTTCACTAAGCAGAGCACACAATTTGATAGTTTTCATCTCTTCCACTCTTCCACTTAGTATGCCATAGTTTTCAATGAAGATTTTTTCTTTTACATACTTCAGTGTTTTTATTTTTTTAATCAGTAGCTATCAGTGTTGTAATGTAACAGAGTACAAATACTTCGTTACTGTACTTAAGTAGAAATTTCACGTGTCTGTACTTTACTTTGCTATTTAAATTTATGTCAACTTTCACTTTTACTCCACTACATTTCCTAGATAAAATGTATACTTTTACTCCGATATATTTCCACTAAGCATCTTCGTTACTCGTTACTACAAAATAAAATCAGAAGAAATGTGTGCGACTGCAATAAGGGAGGTTTGGCGATTCACTGCTCCTAGACTGCATTATCTATTTCAGCGTAATGTTGCCAAAGGAGCAGTGGCGGAGCCAGAGGGGTGTCCGGGGTGGCACTGAACACCCCTGACATCTGATTGGCCACCCCAGGTGCCACCCCGAATTTTTATTTAATAGCGTTGGAAGTTTGGTGCTGATTGACATCTCATTTCACCTATCAAAAGAAGTCTTCGTTTGACGTTTGGTTGTAGCGCCACTCAACATTTCAAATCCATCAATCAATGACAAGAAAGAGTTGAGAGGTAGAGAAGAATACTGTAACAGACTAATACTAAAACATCAAATTTCGGTAAGTTTTGAGATTAAACATCAGGATTTAGTTTTCCAGAAAAATATTTTGAAAGTTACGTCGCTATATAAATTAGACGCTATTAACAGATTAATCAGACAAGAGAGATCGGTTTGTTCCCCATTTTAGCCATAATATACATTACGTTGACATTTGTGCTAGTTATACACGTATACAGTGCATACAATCGTTCTTTTGAACCGGTTCTTTTTAGTGAACTGGATGAACCAGTTCACCAAATCGGACTGATTCATTTTAAACAATTCGCGTCTTGAGTCAGCACTGATCCACAAGTTACTAAAGTTACTCACTTTCGGTCATGACTGACAGCCCCTCCTAATAAACTAATATCCCAGAGTATATGTAACTCCTGTACACTGAACTGAGACATGTTGTGCTGAGAGAACTTTGAGCTTGAGCTGTTGATACTGCGCATGAATCACTGAACCTATACAGCGAATCATAGGTACAGAACTGAGAACTGTTTCTTTCGGACGCGTCCGAGAACCGAAGAGCTGTTGATACTGCGTATGCTTGAATCACTGAACTGATACGGCGAATCATCAGTACACTGAACTGAGAACTGTTTCTTTCGGATGCGTCAGAGAAGCGATGAGTTGTTGATACTGCGCATGCTTGAATCATTGAACTGATACAGCGAATCATCAGTACACTGAACTGAGAACTGTTTCTTTCGGACGCGTCCGAGAACCGATGAGCTGTTGATACTGCGCATGTTTGAATCATTGAACTGATACAGCGAATCATCAGTACACTGAACTGAGAACTGTTTCTTTCGGACGCATCCGACATACTGAGAACTGATGAGCTGTTGTTACTGCACATGTGTAAATCACTGAACTGATACAGTAACAAATGTAAATGGTTATGATTTAATGTCTTATCAACGTATGAGTGTTTAACTCAGTTTTTTTTTTAAGTTTTTGTAAGTTGATGAAGATTAGTTTATTAACTTTATATCTTTAAGACACGTAAAACACCCACGTTTGCACATCAATGCCTGTACTGGGTGTTTTAGTTGCAAAACTTAAATGTAAGAAACGTATTCATCTAAAGTTATGATTACAAAGAACTTTTCAAATGTGTTAAATTGATTGTATTAATATCTGCCGGCAGCGGCGGGATGAAGGAATTTACGTCATTATGTCAGGACGTAAAAGAACTGGTGAACTGGATTATTGAACTGGTTCATTAAAACGAACTGTCCGAAAGAACCGGTTCGCGGAAAAGAACCGAACTTCTCATCACTATTATGCTGACAGTTTATTTTAAAGTGCAATTATTATTCCACTTAGTATGCCATAGTTTTCAATATTTTTTTTCTTTTAAATACTTCAGTGTTTTTTTTTTCAATCAGTAGCTATAAAATACAACAGGGATGGTGGTTGCCTGGCTCAAGTCACCTTACCCTCAGGTAGATTTGTAGTTTCAATTCACTATTAGGCTTAGATATGATTGGCACCATTTGTCTGGCTGTCTGGACAGTATCTCTGCCTGTCATGCGAAGACCGTGGTTCGATTCCCCGACGGGTAGGCTGCTTTTCCACTGACTTCCAACTCTAATAAGGCCAAGACTTCTCGAACAAAAGCGGCACTGCTCTCAACTTGCCTGCGGAAGACAGTGTTTCGATTTCTTGATAGGGAGGTTACTTAGTAGTACCAACTGTACGAGAACCAAGACCTTTATGACAAAAGCAGCAAATTGATCCTAACTAGTATAAAGGAACAGGTTTGACAAAAGCAGCACCGCCACGCCCCAAGACTCAATCAGAGAGCAAGAAGCCACACAGGTTGATTTGATCCCTTAACCTGGCACCCTATTTTTGGCATTTAACTTGCACTGGGGCACGCAAAGTCTAGTACGAAATGCTGGCCTTTAGAAATTCCCCATTGGATTTCAGTGTTTTAGCCACAGTTTGTGTGCCACCCAGCCTGCTTGCTTTTGACTGATCTCTGCTTCAACCAAACATCATAGAGAAAATCATCTGGTTTACAAAAGACGTATTGTGCTGTTTTTGTGTTAAAATAGGAAAAAGACTGAACTTTTTAAGCCAGCTGATCGTCTTCAGTTAAATGAACAGTATGTCCGCCTGTTACTCGGAAGACTGTGATCGCATAGTTCCAACTGTAAGGAAGCCAAGACTTCTCTGACAAAAGCAGTAAATTGATCCTAGTTAGTACAATGGAACAGGTTTGACAAAAGCAGCACTGCCATGCCCAAGACACTGTCAGAGGGAAAGATGCCACGCAGGTGGATTTGATCCCTTAACCTGGCACCCTATTGGTATTTAACTTGCACTGGGGCAGGCCAAGTCTAGTCCCAGTTGCCGGCAGCCTTCAAGTTTCAGGACAGGTGTTCCTCGTTAGAATAGTGGACAGTATCTCCGCCTGTCACGCGGAAGTCCGGGGTTCGATTGTCTGACGGGGAAGCTGCTTTTCCACTCAGTTCCAACTGTAAGAAAGCCAAGATGTCTCGGACAAAAGCGGCACTGCTCTCAACTTGCCCGCGGAAGATGGTGGTTCGATTCACCGATGGGGAGGTTGCTATTTTGTTCCAACTGAAAGAAAGCCAAGACTTCTCTGACAAAAGCAGCAAATTGATCCTAATTAGTATAACAGAATAGGTTTGACAAAAGCAGTGTCTCTGCCTGACACACGGAGAATGGGAAGCGGTTTAGGGAATTTTAGCTAAACAATTCACACCCTCCTCGCGTGGGCAAGATGTGTATAAATCAAATCGAAGCATTTCTGCTGCTCTCCCAGGTGCTAAACTTACATCACAGTCAATTTTTATTAATTAAAATGTTAGTCTACATTTTTGTTTTCTTCTTTCTACCACCCGTCTCTGTCTTTCCATCTCATAAAATGCAGACTTATGAAACTCCTTCCAGGTCATTTCTTTTTCCATCCCCTGATGCTGGTAAATGGAAAAAGGATTAAAGTAAAAAGGATTTACTTTTGAAGGACAGTAAATATATTTCCCAGCAATTCCAGGGAAGTCAGTATGTAGGTGTGGACTGTTTGGGCCCTGCTTTAGTTCCATCTTACAAAACCTACACAGGCGTCCAACACGGTATACTTCAGGCCTCTTGCGCTTTTTGCTGTCTTTTCTCCTCCACCCATTTCTTTGTGGATGCAAGTTCTCTATGAAGGAACTGGGTTTTCATAAAGTCTTGAAATGCCATTCTGGGGTTTGTTAGTCCTTTACCACTGTAAGCTTTAAAGACCTTTGTAGAGCAGTAGAAATATCTGACAGGGACTTGTGGACAGAGGAGCCATCGTTCTCATAGCGTGACTTTGGCTGTTCACAGGCAAGACATGTCTTTGTCTGCTTTCTCTGCTCTGGCTGTTGCTTCTGCTGCTGCTGCTGTTGTTGCCTCTCCATGATGCCCTCAACAATTTTCTCTAAGCTCTCAGGAGTCAATGGTGTAGTTTGAGTGGGTGCTGCTGGATGTATAACTGCAGGGTGCATAGTTACCACTGGAACACTGGTAATTTCACTCCCCTCTGTCAATGAGTGCCAGAGTTGCTGTTGTTCATGCAGTTTTTCTGGACTTGTATTTAATGAAGTACTCGTGTTCAGCAGTTTGGCCAAGTCCTTGACATACTGTGCTTTGTGCAGTCTTGTGGTTGGATGAAGCATGCTGTTGGGGTCAATACAGGAATTGTGAACCATTGCTGCATACCCCTGGTCCACAAGCTTTAGCATGTCCTTCTTCCCATGATGATGGTGCCAAAAGAAGAAGAACCGGTTTGCCTTTCCATCAGCTAGAGAGCCATCACAGAGCCGAGTCTGACGTCACTGTATACAGGTCACGTTATACAGCAATGCTAGTGCAGCAGCGGCAAACACAAACACAACATCAACAATGGAGGATGTTGCTTTACTGTTAATGCCCATGGCTTTGTGAACCTACATTGGCATCCAAACGCGGCGAATCCAACGTGTACATGCAGCTCAATGTAAATTGTATTAAATTTCATAAACACAGAAAAACGTTAGCCTCAGCATGTAGCTAACTACTATCATGTGTGCTTATAATGTATCATATTGCGGTAAAGTAAAAGTGTATTAAACAGTGGTATACTTAAGGTACATTATCAAATGCGCTAGCAGTAGCCCCGCCCCAGCTCCCAATGCAAGTGGTTCTTAAGTCTACACCAGCAATGTTTTGGTGCTACTTAAGAACCACTTTTCCTGGTTCAGAGCCGGTGCTTTGGCTGTCGAAAAAGAAAGAACTGGTTCTAAATTAGGCTCTGGCTCCGAACCAGCACTCTAATACTCTTTTCCACCAAAAAGAACCGGGTGCTGGTTCAGAGCTAGCACCAGTGCTGGTTCAAAGTTGGTTCCACTGCCGAACCTTCTAAGAACCGGTTTGCCTTTCCACTGGCTAGAGAGCCATCACAGAGCCGAGTCTGACGTCACTGTATACGTGTCACGTGTGCCAGCAACATTAGCGCAGCAGCCACAAACACAAACACATCAACAATGGCAGATGTTGCTTTACTGTTAATGCTCATGGCTTTGTGAACCTACATTAACACCCAAACGCAGCGAATCCTTGTGGGCAGGGCTACAGACGCTCTTTAGCCGGTGGAAAGACAAACCGGTTCTTATAAGGTTCGCCAGTGGAACTAACTTTGAACCAGCACCAGCGCTAGCTCTGAACCAGCACCCGGTTCTTTTTGGTGATAAAGGGGCAAAAGATAACCCAGCTCTTCAGGACATGTCAGCACCAAAGAAGGAGGAGCTCGTCAGGCAAAACACTCTGGTCCGTCAGAGCGGAGGCAATGCCTCTGACAAAACAGAAGTTCTTGGCGAATACATCCTGCAGTTTGGAAAGTACAAGGGGAAATCTTTCCGGTGGCTTCTTGAAAATGACATGGGTTACACCATCTACCTGATAAAGAACCTTCAGCAGGAAGAGGCCATGGGGGTCTTTACATCAGAAGGACCCAGCAAGAGCAGTCTGTTATCCTTTTCTAATTATGCCTGCATTTTGACGAAATTCAGTCTCTGCGCAGTTATGTGTCCAAAAATCTGGGTGCACCAGCAGCACTTTCATTAATACAGAGGTATAATTTAAGAAATCCGAGTACACTGAAAACGTCTTTCACCGACAGAAATGGATGATGATGACAAGTTAGAGAGTGCATTGCTGAACATCCAAGCTACAGTTGCCGTATAAGTATTTCTTTATGTACTGACTGCATGTAATGAATTGATTGTGTTCCAAATGGATTTTCATTTTGTCAAAAGTCTTAAAAATATGCTGTATATGTTAATGTGTTGTGTGCTTATCACTAGCTCCACGACCACTGTCATCAACATCATCATCCTCAGCTGCTGAACTGGGATGGTCTGCAGGACCAGGAAAAGTTTTTTGCACATCAGGCTCAGCACTGGAGCACAGTTCTGTTGAATTGTGATATGAAATGCTCTCCAAGTCTGAATAAAAAGCCTCTTATTGTGTCACTGTTTTGGCCATGTTCTGGCCTTGTTCCACTAACAAACATCTGTGCAATTGGCAATATACTAAGTGTTCAAGGGCCTATGAATTGATTCCCTGTCCACCATGAACTGATATCAACCACAATCAGGGTAAGTATTCTTTTTTATTGTTGAGCAAGGTAAACGCTCAGACAGACAGCCGTGACAAATCAAGACTTCGCACTGAAATCAAGTCCAAGTGCAGTTTATATAGGCAGTGGGTGATTGGAAGCAGGTGGTAGTGCAATCAGTCCTGGTATGTGGGATTATGGGAAATGCAGTCCGAATGATACTAGTACTCAGGGGATGGCTCCCTCTGGTGGCGATCGGAGGATGAGGCAGGCGCCTCGACCATGACAGAGTCCCCATCTGCGAGCAGCTCCTGAAGCGAGGATGCATGCAACGCCGGGGTCTACAACGAGGTCGAGGAACTGGTTTGTTTGGGTGATTTCGGTGGAACTCGGCGGTGAGCGAAGGGTCAAGGATGTCACTCGCCCTTACCCAAGAGCGTTCCTCTGGACCGTACCCCTCCCAGTCGACCAGATATTCTAGATTGCCTCCCCGGCGTCTTGAGTCAAGAAGGTCATGGACCTGGTAAGCCTCCTCACCACCGACCAGCAGGGGCAGTGGACCTGATGCATCAGCAGCCTCCTCTCATTCCCCTCTCAGACCACCAGCAGGTTTTAACAGTGAGACATGAAAAGTGGGAGAGATTAGGTAAGTAGGGGGTAATGACAAGCGGTAAGAAACAGAATTTATTTGTTTAATGATTTTAAATGGACCCACATACCTGGGACTGAGTTTTCTGCAGGGCAGCGGAGACGAATGTCTCGGGTGGAGAGCCAGACCCACTGACCGGGTTGATATTCTGGGTGAGTTCTGTGGTGTCTGTCGGCTTGGAGTTTTTGTCTCCTGATTGCTCTTTGTAAATGGTGATGCGCTTCATTCCAGGTCTCTTCTCTTCTTTGAAACCAATCATCCACTGTTGGCAGGTCAGAGGGTTCACCGGACCATGGGAAAAAGGGTGGTTGATATCCAAGCATGCATTTGAAGGGTGTGATGCCAGTGGCTGGTTTAATGAGTGAGTTCTGTGCATATTCTGCCCACATGAGGTACCTACTCCAATCGGCTTGGTTGTTCTGGCAGTAAGAGCGGAGGAAACGGATGAGTTCTTGATTCATTCATTCTGTTGGCCTGTGGGTGATATCCTGAGGTGAGACTGATGTTAATGTTCAACTGTTTGAAGAAGGATGACCATACACGGGATGTGAATTGTGGCCCTCTGTTGGAGACGATGTCCTTGGGTAAACCGTAGATTCGAAATGCATAATTGCAGAGGGTTTCAGTGGTTTCGAATGCAGTGGGGAGTTTAGGTAGTGGTATCAGATGGCATGCTTTTGAGAAACGGTCAATAACAGTGAGCAGTGCAGTTGTTGGATTTGGGCAGATCGGTGATGAAGTTGATGGCTATATGGGACCAGGGTCGTTGTGGGATTGGTAAGGGCTGTAACAGTCCGGCAGGGAGTTGATGTGATGCTTTTGAAGTATTACAAACGGTACAGTTTTTTACAAAGTTTCTTGGATCTTCGGACAGAGAGGGCCACCAAAACTTGTTCTGAGCAAGGTGAAGGGTGCCCGAAATGCCGGGATGACCAGAGCTGGGTGAAGCATGTAGTATTTCAAGGAGGGCTAAGCGTAAATTTTTGGGCACATAAGTCTTGGTAGGAGGACAGTCTTCAGGAGGAGGAGATGGTTTGAGAGATTTCGGTCACAATGTCCCATTGAATAGGGGCAACAATCTGGGTCTCAGGGATGATGGTCTCCGTAGGAGTGTTCTAGTTGAACTCGTTGTATAGACGAGAAAGTGCATCGGCTTTAGTGTTCTTGGATCCCGGTCTGTAAGTGACAGTAAAATGAAAACGAGTGAAGAACATCGTGCTTGGCGGGTGTTCATTCGTTTGGCAGAGTGTAAATATTCAAGATTTTTGTGGTCAGTGAGAACTGTGAAAGGATGGGGTTTGTGCGGGTGATCGACGGGCTCTCATTAAGTTATCTATTTGGATAGACAGCTCCATAAATTCAGACAGATCTCTCCCCTCGTCACAACAGGAAAGTTCAGTTTCCAACTCACAGTTCAATCCCTTGCAGTAAATAAGCTTGAGGGGTCTCTCCTCCCAGCCTGCCTGGGCAGCAAGCTAGAGCATAATCCGCTGCAGTGCGATTTCCCTGGGAAATTTTCAGCAAACGCTCCTCTGCGCTCTCTCCTCCAGCGGTATGTTCAAACAAGCTGCGAAACTGGGTGAAGAATTGATTAAAGGAAGTAAACACGGTCCCATCCTGCTTCCATACCGCGGTGGCCCACTCTAAAGCCTTTCCAGTAAGAAGCGTGCAAACAAATGCTATTTGGCTAGCGTCGTTGGGGTAGAGAGAAGGTTGTTGCGTCAGAGAGAACACTGCATCAGAAAGCCCAGGCGCCTCGACCATGACACACTTCTTATACAAATAATTGCTCATAGAGGAATAATGCTCTGTTTTAGCAGACATCAGCACCACAGACAGCTCTCCAGTCTGCAGGACAACTATAATTGAGGAATGTGACAAAGATGGTAAGGTTGTATGACTCGACTTGACATATTGAAAACATTCAGATGATTCGACCATTCTTAATTATAGAATGGATTGTTCATCCATCTTTTTATTTTTTAGAAAATCTCTCATAACATAACACTTCATATAGTGTTCTACATACAGCTGAGGCATCACATGATAAGATTGGATTTATGCACTTATCTTCAGTGTGCAGCCATCCTCCGTGTCTTTGTTATGGGGAAAGAGTGATTGCCATAGTCAAGGTCTGTAACTATAATTGGAAAATCATCCTTTTATCTTTTTTTTACAGACATTTATAGAGGCCCTCCTCCACAACCTCTTGATTATAATTACGATGTCTGTGAGTGGAAGTGTTTGCATCAGCAGAAGATCTGGATGAAGACAGAGCTGGAATCCATAGGTCTATGGCCAGGCTCACCAGCAACCCCATGAAGACTCTCTGTGTCTCTGTGGCATTTGCCTCCTCAGCCAGAACTGATCGATACTATCTCTGATCTACCATCCCCCAAATATTTCCAATTTCATCCATTTTTTTATTTGGAAGCCTGAAAATGACACCTTGATGGCTAGAATAAGGAATATCTATGCTCTGCCATGCATTGACGGGTGTAGGCAGACAAAGGTTACGTCTGTTGGAATTGGTAGGCCTCGTGTGATTGTGGGCATCACAGGCCAGTACTACCTGTTCTCATCACGATTGTGTTGCAAAGTCTGCAAAAAACGATGGTACAACCCACAGTGGCTGGAAAAGCTCCCCAAAAGGTTTACTAATTTACTGCCTGCGGTTCTTACTTATAAGAAAGCCATCTAAGTCTCTGTTGGATGAGCTACGGCGTACAGGTAGATCGCCCACGGACATGGCCAACCATGTCTACTATGTCATTATATGCCATCATGAACGAACACTGGATGGTCGTATCATGGGTGATGGTGCAGTATGAGACGGAAAAGTCATTAGAACCCATGTACCAGGGGCTGGCTCATCGGTACAGGATGGCAGGAGTGGAGAAGGCACAGTACCAGTGGGTAGACAGGTGAGACATTACATGTCACACAATTCATAGACATACTGTAAAGACTAGATACAATGGCGTGCAAAGATGACTATTTAGTCCACACCTACATACAGACTTCCCTGGAATTGCTGGGAAATATATTTACTGTCCTTCAAGTCTTTTCCATTTACAAGCATTAGGGGATGGAAAAAGAAATGACCTGGAAGGAGTTTCAGAAGTCTGCATTTTATGAGATGGAAAGACAGAGATGGGTGGCAGAAAGAAGAAAATAAAAATAAATGTTGTAAATGTCCTTTCACATGCAGAGAACATTATGTAAACTTTTGTAAATATATTTTCTCTTTTTGTTAATATGTATTAATTTATTTTTAGTCTTTAATGTTGCATTAATATGGATATATGCACAGTCTTATGTGTGTTTTATATAGTGTTTTACTCATTTAAAGTGTTTAGAATGCCAAATTAACAAAATGATTAACACTGATTTCTTTGATGTAGTGTGTCTCACTTTACAGAATTTGTTATATATTATTCAGAAACTTTACTTAAGTGCTGCGTAGTGTGTTACTTAAAAAAAAAAAAAAGTGAACACTTATGTAGGCAAGTGAATGACGTTTCTAAAAATAAACTATTAAATGCGCCGATTGCTTGATGTTAATGGAAAGCCAGATCACGTGGACAAGCACAGAGAGCGGTAAACGGGACGATTTTTTTCAACAGTGCTGCACGGATTTCTTCAGCAACATCATTAGAAGCCTAAGGTAATATAAAAATTCATGTGTTGTAAAGATTAACTTACTCGGGCAGCGGAGTTGAGTAATGTTTCTGCATTTAGCAATCTATAACTTAAGTGCTAGGATTGTTCAAATGTGTTGTGTTTGGATTATACCATTAACTAGGCTAATTTTATTTGTGAAGTATCTCTAGGGCTATCAAGTAACAACTTATTGAACTGTTAAAATATTTTACTTGCGTTATTTTTCATAACTAAGTAATCAGATTAACACGTTGTGTCTATATTAACTGTTAATTACAAAGCAAAAATCATGCGTTGCAATCAGACTCGCAAGACACCAAAATGTGAAATTTTCACGTGGAATCTAATGAAACAGCCTATTGCTGTAATCTAAATGGACTGAAAACCACAATCTTTGTAATTACCAAGGTGATGAGAAAGTTTGCAGTGGTCCAGTGGGTCAGATGCTGGGATGTATAGCGAGGTGAAAACCGATGCCATACGCAAATATGATGACACTGAGATGGATGAGGATGGATACCCACACAAACTGACTATTCAGTTGCTGTGGAATGGCAGAAGGAGAAAAAGCCAAAACATGGCTGGCCAGTGTACACTGCCTCTATCAAGTTTGTGAGCAGTAAGTAAACCTCTAATGGATTTTGTTTTTACAGTGTCAGGTCCACTAACAATAATGTTAAGCTGTTGTGATGTGTAACTATGCCATTAACAAATAATATTTACAATAGCAACTAAGTGTCCTTAGTTTCAAATAGGTTTGGCTGTAAAGTGCCTTAATCTGATCTCTCATCCTACTTTTAACTATTTTTCAATCGATTTCAAACTAACGCAAAGATTAAGGAATTCCTGCGGTTGGACTCTGATGAAATGGACAGGCCACTGCCTAAGAAAATGGCCAAAGTCCCACCATCATGATATACAGATTCTGATGCTGAGAACACACTGGTAAAATAAAATAAGATATAATATAATAATACTTTTGGGCCTGGCTTCACACACAGGGCTTAGATTAAGTCAGGACTAGGCCTTAGTTATATTTGAATATCTAAATTGTTTTTTTTTTTTATAAATGTGCCTTACAAAAACTTTACTGGTTTGCATCTTGCAACAAAACAATGACACTGGTAGATTTGAGATGTCAATGCAAGATATTTTAGTTGAACACTTAAAACATAAAACATAGACTTAAAGGGACAGTTCACCCAAAAATGTAATCTCTTTCATCATTTACTCATCCTCGTGTTGTTCTAAACCTGTATAAATATCTTTGTTATGCTGAACACAAAGATATTTTAATAAATGTTTGTAACCAATCTGGGGCACCACTGACTTCCATAGTGTTACGTTTTCCTACTGTACAAGTCAATGGTGTCCCCAGATCTGCTTATTTACAAACATTTTCAAATTATCTTCTTTTTTGTTCAACATAAAGATATTTATACAGGTTTAGAACAACATGAGGGTGAGTAAATGATGACAGAATTTTAATGTTTGGGTGAACTGTCCCTTTAAGACTTGTCTGTGAATCCAGGGGGCTGTTTCAGAAAGGAGGTTCAACCAACTCTGAGTTTAAAATAGTTTTATCAACTCTAAGTTGACTGACTGAGTTAAGCACGTGCACCACAACTATAAAAAGCCATTATGAATGGAGCGCAGATATAACGATTCACCATGGCAACAGCGTCAGACAAAAGAAAAGTCTGCATATTTCTCACCAGCAGAACCGGAAGTGCTTATGCAAGCATATGGAGAATTTGAACACGTATTTAAAAAAAAAAATGTAATAAATGTGTGTATTGACAGGTTGAGGCTGCCACCTTCTGGGTCATTATGGTAAAGGCAGTTGTAATGTTACGTTGTTGGCAAATGATAATTGAGCCCTTGTGGCACCTGTAGTAAAAGAGTCTGTTGCTGGGAGTAAGAAGTAAAGACGTGTTAAGTTGTTCTGCTCAGCCTGTTTATTGTCTTCCACCCGATATACTACAAAAAAAAAAAAAAATAAAAAAAAAAACTGCTGTATAAAACAATAGTGGATTTAACATCAAATTTTAAAAGGTGTATTTTAAATATGTATACACACATATACATACACACCTTTAAAAGTGATATTTTTGATGTAAACTTCTCCCTCTAGTTACACACTTTGTTCAATTCAAGGATAATTCATGCAATTGTATATTGTTCATTTCTTGTCTCTCCTTATTGTTCAAGTGGTTGAGGTTGATATGGGATTTAGAAATCCCATTTCTAGAGGTGAAACTGGAAGAACAGTATTTTACTTTATCAGGAAACACAAAAATTGTCAGAAAGCGCTTAAGAGCAAGGCACACTTTCCTGACCGCTCTGCAAACAGTAGTCTTACTATTATATTCTGCATCCCCGATGTTATACACAAAACTATAATTTGCAAAGAAACGTAAGGCAACGCAAAGCATCTGCTCGGATGTAAGAGCACGGCCGCGATGGCTGATGTAAGGATGGATGAGATTATGGATCTAATTGACTAAAGAAAAACGGTATCGCTCAAATAAAAATGCATAGGGATGTGACAAAAATCCCTCTGGGCTCAAAAAAAATTAATACAGACTCTTCATCAACAGGATCGTCCATAAAAGGACACGCCATTTCATTCATTTTACATTTACGGCATTTAGCAAACCCCCTTACCCTCTTTATACAACTGAGCAATAGTGGACCTGGGATTTGAACCCCTGACCTTCTGATCAGTAGTTTAACACCTTAATCACTGAGCTACCACATCCCACATTCGCTTTGCTGCGCTCTGCGTAACTGAAATGTGGGCAATGAATGAGGTGTTTAAACGTAGCTTCCTCTTTAAAAAGGGGAGGAGACCGAAAGAAACTCTGGGTTTACTGAAGAAAACCTGCTCCCGACCAGGTTAGGTTCACAGAGTAAGTTACTATGGTAACTGACTCTGAGTATAAGTTACCTCTCTTTCAGAAACGGGCTTAACTTAACCTGCTTTCTCGGGTTTAACTTACCTCCCTTTCTGAAATGGAAAACCCAGAGTTTCCCTCATTTCAGGGTTAACATACTCAGAGTTTTCACTTAACCTCCTTTCTGAAACAGGCCCCAGGCCTTAAAATATTTGCAGACTTTAAAAATATCTGGTATTTTCAAACCCAAGTCCTATTGTTATTTAGAACAAGCAGTAACAAAAAAAGCAAAATGCCAGGTAAGTATACAAGTCAATACAACAAAGCAACTTTATTGTTTCTGCACCTGCCTATGTTCATAATTTGTATAAAGATCTCCTTCCAAGATTGGCCTCCCTTCTCTTCCACTTCAGATTCTATCACTAGTATCCTATACTGTACAGTCATTTTATGTCAATCTGTTTATATTTATAGAGATAAAGACAAATGTATTTCTAAGAAGACAAATACATATCATCTCAATCTCTTGTTGTTCTTTGACAGACACAAAAGAAGACAGTGATTTCCCAATCCACAGAGAAATGTTGCCCAAATGGTTATTGATGAGTATCAAGCCCCAACCTTGACAGAAACTCAGAAGAGGCTGAAAGAAATGGAGGAAGAAAACCAAACCAAATTGAGAAATAACAGGTGAACTACCCCTTTAATATTTCTAATGACTAAAGTGGTCAAACATGTTCATAAGAAGTGGGCTTCTCAAAACTTTTGTCCCTATAATGTATATAAAACTATTGCAGCTCTTGGCAATACTGCATAATAAATTGTTTTGTACTCTTCCTTAAAATAGGTGGAAAGTTCTCCTGGATCGAATGTTTTTGTTGACAGGCTGGCTTGGGCTGTGGCTCAGAATGCAAACTCTGCCTCCAGTTTTGTGAGAACACTCCTGACAGCTGTGTTTCCAATTGATGTGCTCCTTGTCAGCAATCTTCGAGGAACATCTAGGGATTCTGGGCCACAACACCAGGCTCTTGACAAAATAAAAGTGGATGCCATCTACAGTAAATTTCAAATCAGTTAAGAGTATTGTAGTTCAGTGGCGGCCGGTGACTTCCCTTCCGAGGGCCGTAAATATAAAATATGTGTTCGATGCGTCATGTGAACCTATGTGCATCATGCGTCTTGTCAAAATACGTGCCTGCTGCATACGCATCGAAAGGGTTTATGATAAAAGAGACACGTTCACAAAAAAATACTCGCAAGACACTCACTTAACACTAAAATTTAATTACACATGAGAGTAAGCGAGTATCTGGCAAACCTGAGCGTCTCTTTTATCATAAATCCCTTCCTTATTTTGACATCACGTGTGATGCACATAAGTTTACATGCCGTGCCAAACACATAATTGACATAAAGAGCCACACACGATGGGCTACATACAGGGCTACATATGAGCTTTGCATTGTGTGCCCTTGAAAAAGAAGTCACTGGCTGCCACTGTTGTAGTTATGTAGAGTGAGTATCTTTATCCAAATTATATTGCTGCACTATGAGGTATTATTACTTGTTTCTGTTGATTTTTCTACATGCTTTCTGCCTTTTATTTATTTGTCTCAGAGGAGCAACGTTGCAAAAGTGGCCTCATGTGGTGCCCTCCAGCATTGGTGCAGCCATCATTGCCAAACTTAATGAAATTAGAGGGAAAAAGAAAACTAAAAAAGATTCTGAAACCTTAATGCTCTTTGATGACTGATGGACATGACTGTGTGTTTGAGGTATACTGTTGTTAAATGTTTGTTCTGTTTTTCCTGAGATTTCAGGAAGAGTTCAGTTCATAAGTTGTAATTCAGAATTACTTATGTGGAGTATAATTTGATTGTGTCTTTTTCTTAAATCAATAAATATGGGGGCACAGTGGCTTAGTGGTTAGCACGTTCGTCTCACAGGGTTGAGGGTTCGATTCCCGCCTCTGCCTTGTGTGTGTGGAGTTTGCATGTCCTCCCTGTGCCTCGGGGGTTTCCTCCGGGTACTCTGGTTTCCTCCCCCCGGTCCAAAGGCATGCATGGTAGGTTGATTGGCATCTCTGGAAAATTGTCCGTAGGGTGTGATTGTGTGAGTGAATGAGAGTGTGTGTGTGCCCTGCGATGGGTTGGCACTCCGTCCAGGGTGTATCCTGCCTTGATGCCCGATGATGCCTGAGATAGGCACAGGCTCCCCATGACCCGAGGTAGTTCGGATAAGCGGTAGAAAATGAGTGAGTGAGAATTAATAAATATTAACATATTTTTTGCATTTGTTAAATGTCAGAATCGAGCGAGGGAGAATTTTTATGTATTTTTATTATCACTTTCGTCAATTTGCCCCGAAACTGTTTCACTTGGGCCAAAAACAGAAAAAGTTTACTCTGATTTAATGTATGACAGTAAGGAAATAAAAGTTTTTGTGTTTTTTTTCTCTGAAGTGTATGTAAATGTCTGGTTTCAACTGTACATACCTTTAAAATTGTGTGATAATTTATTTCTAACAAAATTGCACGATTTATACTTATACATATATTTAAAAAGTGTTGTTTATAAGTGAATAATACTACAGATTTTTTATGTAACTGGGGAGATAACAGAATCAACCATGTTATTTGAAGTATGTGATTGATTTCAGTTCAGACAGTGGCGCTAGAGAGCCACAGAGCCAGGCAAATACTCCACAGTGTGGCTGCGATGCTTGTAGCCGCCGCACGGATGAAGGTTTTATCGTGGACGTGCGTGATAATGGAAAGCGCGCCCTGATACGCCTCCTCACACGTGGGTTGGATCTGATCCTCCGGCAGCATGAAGCCGTGCTGACCCTTATCACGTAGCTCAAACGTGAAGGAAAACGGGATGCCGATGAGACGCGCAAAGTCACGAGACGAGCCCGAATTGGGGTCTGAAAGATATTAGGAAAATATGCTGTCAAACACAGGAATGACCACGTTTAAACATCTGAGAAAAATTGTCAGAAATTAAGTTACGAACTGAAAAAAGTAAGTAGGTAAGCAAAAATAAAAATTCAAATAACAGAAGAAAAACTAAATACAGAAAAATAACAAATGTCTGAAAACATTTTTTTTGTCTAAACCCAAACATGGAAGTGTTGCAGAGGAAAACTAGTAAGCAGAAAATAAAATCTCTATATATAGAATCTAAGTAATTCTATAATAATCCTATAAATAAATGGATTTTTATCTCATTTAAAACTCTTTTTTATTATTGTTATTATTATTATTTAGTGACCAAGCCTCAAATTAGGACTGGAAAAAAATTAATAATGAAACATAAATTTTCATCTGCATAAAATATTTGAAATGATGCTCCATGTATCTATTGTTAAATAATAAATGATATAAAAGTACATGGGGGGCATGGTGGCTTAGTGGTTAGCACGTTCGCCTCACACCTCCAGGGTCGGGGTTCGATTCCCGCCCCACCTTGTGTGTGTGGAGTTTGCATGTTCTCCCCGTGCCTCGGGGGTTTCCTCCGGGTACTCCGGTTTCCTCCGCCGGTCCAAAGACATGCATGGTAGGTTGATTGGCATCTCTGGAAAATTGTCCCTAGTGTGTGATTGCGTGAGTGAATGAGAGTGTGTGTGTGCCCTGCGATGGGTTGGGTGTGGGTCCGTCCAGGGTGTATCCTGCCTTGATTCCCGATGACGCCTGAGATAGGCACAGGCTCCCCGTGACCCGAGGTAGTTCGGATAAGCGGTAGAAGATGAATGAATGAATAAAAGTACAGGGGGTGGGAATGAATGAACTAATGAAAGAATTAATGACTGAATGAATCATTTATCAATCAATCAATCAGTCAATCCTATCCCAACCAAAGTCCCGTTATTATTATTAAATGTAATTAAAAAATAATGATAACAATCATTTTGTAATGAAACACCTTGGAGTTAAAGGTCGGGTCTCCGTTGTTTGAAAGCCAATGTTGACATTTCAAATCACCAAAACAAACACGCCCCTAACCCAAACGGTCCCACCCCTGTATTGATAGCTCCGCCCACACATACATATGTAACCCAGGCAACTAATGGAAAGAAATGTGTCTTTATCATAGCTGAAGGGAAGAACAATGCGATTGCAGATAAACAAACAAGCAAAAATGACACACAAGCATAATCATGCAAAGGATTGCATATATTAGTTCTGTGAAACTCTTGAGCTAAACGCTGTTACTAGCAAAATGCGGTTTTAGCTGCCTCTCTACATTACTACGATAGAAAAGAGGTGTTATTTGTGGAGTAACAGCGTTTAGCTCAGGAGTTATTGACTCGGTAATCTCAAATCTGTGAATATGCGCCCAACTTTACTTAAGACACCGAGGTTGCTTTTTACTTCTCGATAGGTGAATAACGTTGGTATTGCTTTGTTTCACAGAACTAATATATGCAATCCTTTGCATGATTATGCTTGTGTGTCATTTTTGCTTGTTTGTTTATCTGCAATCGCATTGTTCTTTCCGCTCCTTCAGTTCTCTCCAGCGCTGGAAAGCTGATCCTATATTAACACGGGTCCTACTTCTTACCTTACCGTAAGCCTTTCTTCACTTTCTTTCTTTGTTTTTATCCGCCATGTCAATATTAAAACCGCTTTCTGCTAATGTCACATATGCGCACTCTCTCTGCCCATATTGACAAGACATGCCCCTTTCTGCTCATTGGCTATACGTTAGTTTTGAATTTGTTTTGTTTGGCGGCCCAACGCAGTTTTCTGAAACATTTCTCAAAACAACGGAGACCCTACCTTTGAATCATGAAAAAAAGAGGTCAAACACACAAAGCACGTTAGGAGGTGTTCCCACTGTGTAGTCTATTCCATGAACAGCTTTAATGGCCTCTGCTGCAGCCAGACCCACTTTCATCTACACTCACACACACACACACACACACACACACACACACACACACAGAGTTTAGACAGTAACATGGCAGGACATCCTATGAGTCTTGTATAGTGAAAAGGAAACGGGCCTCACCAGCTCATCTTCATTGGGGGCTGTGATGTTGGGGTGCCCATAAGGCAGCAGGATCAACTGGCCGAACGAATGGATGGTGAGGAAGCAGAGGATTTTGTCTCGATTGTCACTCAGGAAGTCTGTCACCGCCTTGGCCTCGGGCTCCGAAAGAGCCGAGGGTCCATTATAGAACACTGAGCAGCAGTTTCTGGAAATTCCCACCACTGTGGAAATCACAATGACATTAGTATGTAATAATGAGGCATGGCCTGTGTGCCTGTTAGTCAGAGTGAAGGTGTCATGGCCTGTGTGTCTGTCACTCACACTGAAGGTGACCAGGCCTCTATATCTGTCACTCTCAGTGAAGGAGGTGTGGCCTGTGTGCCTATTAGCCATTAGTCTAATGCATCTATAAGATGCATAAGGCACTATATAAAAATTAAATATAAGTAGTATTTGCAAAAGCATTAAATCATGACTTACTTCCCCAGTTAGCATAGAAGTTGCCATTGATATCCGTACCAAAACATGTGCAGTTATCAGATCCAGGTGACCTTGACTTCCTCCATAACCGTGTCTAAATAAAACAGCACATGCAAAAACATAAGAAATTTGAATTATTAATGACTGTTAGAAACTATGGCTATGATTTGGTAGAAATACTTTGTCAACATTTAGCTTCATAAAGCTTTTATATGCCTCCTAAAGCTGAAAGTGCAACTTCGTGACATCAAGATCCCTGTTCATTTGTACTTAATCGTTTTCTGTGTAAGTTTGTATAGATTAGATATCCATCCATCCATCCATCCATCCATTTTCTACTGCTTATCCGGGGCCGGGTCGCAGGGGGCAGCAGTCTAAGCTCTTCCGGGGGAATACCGAGGCGTTCCCAGGCCAGCCGAGAGCCGAGAGTCCCTCCAGCGTGTCCTAGGTCTTCCCCGGGGCCTCCTCCCTGTTGGACATGCCCAGAACACCTCCCCAGGGCGGCGTCCAGGAGGCATCCGGAACAGATTCCTGAGCCACCTTAGCTGACTCCTCTCGATGTGGAGGAGCAGCGGCTCTACTCTGAGCTCCTCCCGAGTGACCGAGCTCCTCACCCTATCTCTAAGGGAGCGCCCAGCCACCCTGCGGAGGAAACTCATTTTGGCCGCCTGTATCCGGGATCTTGTCCTTTCGGTCATGACCCAAAGCTCATGACCATAGGTGAGGGTAGGAACGTAGATCGACTGGTAAATAGAGAGCTTCGCCTTGCGGCTCAGCTCCTTCTTCACCACAACAGACCGGTATATCGACCGTATCACTGCAGAAGATACACCAATCCGCCTGTCGATCTCCCACTCCATCCTTCCCTCACTTGTGAACAAAACCCCAAGATACTTAAACTCCTCCACTTGAGGCAGGAGCTCTCCACCAACCTGAAGGGGGCAAGCCACCCTTTTCCGGTTGAAAACCATGGCCTCGGACTTGGAGGTGCTGATTCTCATCCTCGTGGCCTCACACTCAGCTGCAAACCGTCCCAGTGCACGCTGAAGGTCCTGATTTGAGGAAGCCAACAAGACAGCATCATCTGCAAAAAGCAGAGACGAAATCCTGTGGTCCCCAAACCGGACTCCCTCTGGCCCCTGACTGCGCCTAGAAATCCTGTCCATATAGATAATGAACAGGACCGGTGACAAAGGGCAGCCCTGCCGGAGTCCAACATGCACCGGGAACAAGTCTGACTTACTGCGGGCAATGCAAACCAAACTCCTGCTCCGGTCATATAGGGACCGGACAGCCCTTAGCAGAGGGCCCCGGACCCCATACTCCCAGAGCACCCCCACAGGTCACCACGAGGGACACAGTCGAATGCCTTCTCCAGATCCACAAAGCACATGTGGACTGGTTGGGCAAACTCCCATGAACCCTCCAGCAACCTGGTGAGGGTACAGAGATGGTCCATTGTTCCACGACCGGGACGAAACCTGCATTGTTCCTCCTCAATCCGAGGTTCGACTATCGGCTGAATTCTCCTCTCCAGTACCCTCGCATAGACTTTTCCGGGGAGGCTGAGGAGTGTGATCCCCCTGTAGTTGGAACACACCCTCCGGTCCCCCTTCTTAAACAGAGGGACCACCACCCCTGTCTCCCAGTCCAGAGGCACTGTCCCCAGCCGCCACGCGATGTTGCAGAGGCGTGTCAACCAAGACAGCCCCACAACATCCAGAGACTTGAGGTACTCAGGGCAGATCCCATCCACCCCCGGTGCCTTGCCACTGAGGAGCTTCTCAACTACCTCAGTGACCTCAGCTTGGGGGATCGATGAGTCCACAACTGAGCCCTCGGTCTCTGCTTCCTCAATGGAAGACATGTCGGTGGGGTTGAGGAGAACCTCGAAGTACTCCTTCCACCGTCCGAGGATGTCCCCAGTCGAAGTCAGCAGATTCCCACTCCCACTGTAAACAGTGTGCGCAGGGCACTGCTTCCCCCTCCTGAGGCGCCGGACGGTTTTCCAGAATTTCTTCGAGGCCAACCGATAGTCCTTCTCCATGGCCTCACCGAACTCCTCCCAGACCCGAGTTTTTGCCTTGCAACCACCCGGGCTGAAGCTCGCTTGGCCCTCCGGTACCTATCAGCTGCCTCCGGAGTCCCCCAAGCCAACCAGGCTCGATAGGACTCCTTCTTCAGCTTGACGGCATCCCTTATTTCCGGGGTCCACCACTGGGTTCGGGGATTGCCGCCACGACAGGCACCGGAGACCTTACGGCCACAGGTCCGAGCGGCCGCGTCGACAATGGAGGTGGAGAACATGGTCCACTCTGACTCAATGTCTCCAACCTCCCTCGGGATCTGGTTGAAGCTCTGCCGGAGGTGGGAGTTGAAGATCTCTCTGACCAGAGACTCTGTCAAATGTTCCCAGCAGATCCTCACAGTACGTTTGGGTCTGCCAAGTCTGTCCAACTTCCTCCCCCGCCATCGGATCCAACGCCCCACCAGGTGATGATCAGTTGACAGCTCCGCCCCTCTCTTTACCCGAGTGTCCAAGACATACGGCCAAATACCCCTTATGAGGAATTTAATAGCAAGGTCCGTGACGTCGCCTGGTATGGCGCAACCGGGGCCCCACCCTGGAGACAGGCCCGGGGTTGGGGCTCGCATGCGAGTGCCTGGTGGCCGGGTCTTACCCCACGGGGCCTGGCCGGGCTCAGCCCGAAGGAGTGATGTGGAGCTGATCTCCTGTGGGCCCACCACCTGCAGGAGGAACCGTAAGGGGCTGGTGCAATGTGGATTGGGTGGCAGTCGAAGGCAGGGGCCTCGGCGACCCAATCCCCGGACACGGAATCTGTCTCTAGGGACATGGAATGTCACCTCGCTGGGGGGGGAGGAGCCTGAGATGGTGCGGGAGGTTGAGAGATACCAACTAGAGATAGTTGGGCTTGCCTCCACGCACAGCTTGGGCTGGAACCCAACTCCTTGAGAGAGGCTGGACTCTCTACTACTCTGGAGTTGCCCGTGGTGAGAGGCGGCGGGCTGGTGTGGGCTTGGTCATAGCCCTCCAGCTCAGCAACCATGTGTTGGAGTTCACCCCAGTGAATGAGAGGGTCGTTTCCCTGCGCCTTCGGGTCGGGGATAGGTCTTTCACTGTTATTTGTGCTTACGGGCCAAATGGCAGTGTAGAGTACCCGACCTTCTTGGCGTCTCTGGAAGGGGTGCTGGAAAGTGCTCCGACCGGGGATGCCATCGTTCTACTGGGGGACTTCAACGCTCACATGGGCAGCGACAGTGACACCTGGAGGGGCGTGATTGGGAGGAACGGCCCCCCCGACCTGAACCCGAGTGGTGTTCTGTTATTGGACTTCTGTGCTAGTCACAGTTTGTCCATAATGAACACCATGTTCAAGCATAAGGGTGTCCATCAGTACACATGGCACCAGGACACCCTAGGTCGGAGGTCGATGATCGACTTTGTGGTTGTTTCATCTGACCTCCGGCCGTATGTCTATAGATTAGATAATTTTTAGATAAAACTTTATTGGTGTCTGTGGCGAAATAATTATGTAACGGCAACTGAAATGTTGATATATGTAGTGCTCCATTTTGAAGATAAGATAATAAAGTGTCTTTAGAGTATAAGAAAGTACATTTTAAACATGAAAACATGTAAATAGTATAAATAACATTAAATATATATAGATAGATAACTATTTATATATATATATATATATATATATATATATATATATATATATATATATATATAAACACTGTAAACATTTTAAGAATTATTCATATATACATCTAAATAAGCTGTAACATATCAGAAAAACCAAATTTTATATATATATATATACGTATATATATATATATATATATATATATATATATATATATATATATATATATATATATACGTGTATATATATATATATATATATATATATATATATATATATATATATATATATATAATTTGGTTTTTCTGATATGTTACAGCTTATTTAGATGTATATATGAATAATTCTTAAAATGTTTACAGTACTTATAAGGGTTATTTCAGTTTATAGATGTACCGTGTTCTGAACATGGCTGTAAATTCACCGTGTTGTCTTTCCATGAGTAAATATATCCGTCCATGTTCAACACCGGGGTGATGTACAAGTCCAAATGTTTCAAAATCTCGCTGATCTTTGAGTCTGTTTTGTAGGAGCCTAGGATCTGTTTAGATTTGATTAAAAAACAGCACAGTAAAGGCAGTGACAGTTTTAGATGGAATGTATAAACATAGAAATAATAATAAATCCCACCTCCTTGACAAAGTGCTGGCAGAAAGCTGGAGTGATCCATTCTCGAGCGTGAATCCCACAGTCCATCCAGACCATCTTCTTTTTCTCTGTGCTGCTCAAACCGATCTGCCTCACACGCAAACACATACTCATGGGCTTCACTATATTCATTATAGTAAAATAGATTTAGTGAGATGGTTATCATAGAGTTCAGTTTATACCAGCTTTACAGGGAAGCTACCTTCAGCAGAGTGATATTCCTCTTTTCATACGTGTTTCCATAGACGACGCTGGTAACGACTTCAGGATGTTCCTTTATCATGATGTTCATCCACTCGGAGATCTGTGAATGAACAATTTGACAGATAATTTTAATAAATGGCAATAAAAAATAAAATAAAACAGACCAACCCGAAGAACCAATAAACGTAAGAAAATAATCCATGATTCAGTACTATTCAGCAAACAAAATCGACTGATCAGCAATTTCAGAAATTTAATTAGCTGTTATTGGATGAAGTAACTAAAAGCAATAAATACCAGTAAATTTATCAAAAACAGTGTAATCGTTAATAGTCAGTAAATAAATGAAAACTGGGTAAATAAATGATTTAATAAATCAAATAAGAAAGTAAAAATCAAACTTTAAGAAATTACTTACTAAGAAAAAGAAATAGATTTGAATTTGAAACTAGAACCAATCAAAATAAAATATTGTTTACTAAGCAAGTAAATCAATTTAGTAATCAAATTCACATTTTTACACAAAAGGAATAGAGAAATGTTAAAATGTTTGAATGACCTCATCCATGGTGTGGTACTTGGTGTAGTCATAAGCCCACTGCTCTGCTCCCTCCACTGCCCTGGAACATTAAATCATACAAAGTATTAAAATTTTGTTGTAAATGTTTGGACAAAATGAACAAAAAAATGAACAATTCTCATTTCCACCATCTCTACTCTATTAAAAAAGAGAAACTTTTTCATTATCAAACCAGATTTACTGCACTATCTTCTGTCATTATTTGCTACATTGTTAATTAATATAGTATCTTTACTTATCTGTTTACTCTGTTTACTTATCTAGATTTTTACCCTCAGCCACTGAGATAATGATAATGTAGAAAAATTACCTGTCATGGGTTTGCACGGTTAAAATGAGCAGAATGGATAAAACCGATCCCAACATGTTGCTCTCACCTTGAAAAGCAATAGGAATCTGCACCAGCTGTAATAAGTGGCTTTTTAGTGGGTTTGACGTCTGATAAAGTCAGTGATTAAGCTGAAGTCCACAGCAGTTTCATCAGGAGTACTATCACGTGGGAATAATTAGCTTTTACACACCTAAAGAAATAAAGAGTTGATGTACATGCTACATGATATTTTATTTATACTGAATGGAAAACAATGTATGCAAACAAACAGTAAAAACAATGAGTTGGGTTTAAGATTTGTGGTTATTTCAGCATTACATCCAGGTCTATGATTAGAACAGTGTTGAGGATGTAATGAAGAGCAGGAAATGCAGTGCTCACAAAAGGTACAAATGGTGCTTGGTCCCCACAGACCACTTCTTTGTTAAATTTACACAGATTAGATTAGATTAGATTAGTTTAGATTTAACTTTATTGTCATTACACATATACAAGTACAAGGCAACGAAATGTAGTTTGACATCTAACCAGAAGAGCAATAAGCATCAAGTGCAAAATGTAGAGTATTTACAGTATGAGTACAGTATGTATAGTATGAACAGGATAATATACAGAAGAATACAGTGCCTTGCAAATGTATTCATACCCAATGAACTTTTTCACATTTTGACACATTACAACCACAAACAAATATGAATTTTATTAGGATTTTATGTGATAGACCAACACAAAGTGGCACATAATTGTGAAGTGGGAGGAAAATTATAAATGGTGTCAATTTTGTTACAAATAAATATCTGAAAAGTGTGGCGTGCATTTGTATTCAGCCCCACTGAGTCAATACTTTGTAGAACCACATTTCGCTTCAATTACAACTTCAAGTCTTTTGGGGTATGTCTCTACCAGATTTGCACATCTAGAGAATGCGATTTTTGCCCATTCTTCTTTGCAAAATAGCTCAAGCTCAGTCAGATTGGATGGCGAGCGTCTGTGAACAGCGATTTTCAAGTCTCGCCATAGATTCTCAATTGGATTTAGGTCTGGACTTTGACTGGGCCTGTAATAAGGAGGAGGCATACGGCTGTGGATCCATGTGCAGCAGAGGTGTTTATTAGAAAACACTGACAGGGTCGTACAGGCCGAGATCAGAACGGGCAAAACAGCAGTGAGAGAGAGAAGGCAGAATCAGAATCAGGGACAGGCAAAAGGTCGGGACAGGCGGCAATCAATCAGAATATCAAGAGGCAAAACAGGACAGGAAAACCAGGAACACAGGAATACAGAAAACGCTCAGAATGACTGTACTAAGACTAGTCGAGACCTCGCACAGGTAAGCAGTTCTGGCGTGAATATATACGAGCCGGAGATGAGGAACAGCTGGTGCGGTAATCAGGAAGGGAGGTGGCTGATGGGAAGTGTAGTCCGGAAGCGCGTTAGTACTCAGGGGACGCGTCTCTATGGCGATGCTCGTCCGGCGGTTCGTTACGCGTGACAGGGCCATTCTAACACATGAAAATTCTTTGATCTAAACCACTCCATTGTAGCTCTGGCTGTATGTTTAAGGTCATTGTCTTGCTGGAAGGTGAACCTCCACCCCGTCTCAAGTCTTTTGCAGACTCTAACAGGTTTCCCTCTAAGATTGCCCTGTATTTGGCTCCATCCATCTTCCCATCAACTCTGACCAGCTTCCCTGTCCCTGCTGAAGAAAAGAATCCCCTCAACATGATGCTGCCACCACCATGTTTCACGGTGGGGATGGTGTGTTCAGGGTGATGCGCAGTGTTAGGTTTCCGCCACACATAACGTTTTGAATTTTGGCCAAAAAGTTCAATTTTGGTCTCATCTGTCCAGAAGCGTGCTTGCTGTGTCCCCCACATGGCTTGTCTCAAACTGCAAATGGGATGGCTTTCTTCTTGCCACTCTTCCATAAAGACCAGATTTGTGGAGTGCATGACTAATACTGTAGTTGTCCTGTGGCCAGATTCTCCCACCTGAGCTGTGGATCTCTGCAGCTCCTCCAGAGTTACCATGGGCCTCTTGGCTGCTTCTCTGATTAATGCTCTCCTTGCACGTCCTGTTAGTTTAGGTGGACGGCCATGTCTTGGTAGGCTTGCAGTTGTGCCAGACTCTTTCCATTTCTGGATGATGGATTGTACAGTGCTCCGTAAGATGTTCATGGCTTGGGATATTAATTTATAACCTAACCCTGCTTTAAACTTCTCCACAACTTTATCCCTGACCTGTCTGGTGTGTTCTTTGGTCTTCATGATACTGTTTTCACTAATGTTCTCTAACACACTTCTGAGGGCTTCACAGAACAGCTGTATTTATACTGAGATTAAATTACACACAGGTGCACTCTATTTACTAATTAGGCAGGGCTCTCAAGTTTTGAAGACAGGCAAGAGTGACATCATATTTTTTTTTCATTGGTTGTTGCCTTAAATCTTACCCAGATAGTTCTATTTTCTGATTGGCTATTGTGTAGCCTCTTTTTTTTATTGGCTGATAAGTGTCAGGCTAAGAACTCCAGGGGAGACGCGTTTGATTCCTGCCCGGTTCCATAGAGAGAGCGGTGCGGACAGATACGTTTTGAGAGCTGCGGCATATTAAATATATGATAAATAGTCAAAAAGTTTTTTTGCGTGAGAAATATGATGTGGGAGAGCGTGACAAAAGACCGAAAAGAATGACTGTCACGCTCAATGCATGACACTTGATAGCCCTGTAAATTATATATGTTTAATCCATAAGCATTCATTATAGTCCATGCTAATGCTAGTTAGCTCACATGATAGTATTCCTAAGAATAATTTTAAGTCTTCTTCATAAATGTAGATAACTTTTACCACTAACACTAGCAACCCAGCTAATGCTATGTAGATCCTCATTCTCATTGATGCTAGTGCTAACTGGCTACGGTTACAATATACTTATGTGGCTAGATTTCTCTGAGAATTTTAATATATGGTAGTCATAAATGTTATGAATGTTATAAACTTCACTGCTATCACTATCCAGATAGCTAATATTAGATAACCTGACAGGAAAATTTGAAGTCAAATAAATAAACATTCAAATATTCAAGTCTACTAGCACTAGCCAGCTATCTATACTATACATAACAGGATTTCTGAAAGGATTTGAATTTATTTTCATAAATATTTAGGATCTTCACTGCTGATGTAATTAACATAATCTGATATATAAACTGATATATATCGAGAAATAAAAAATATATAAAAAAGTAATATAATCTTTGCTGCTTATGCTAGGACATACTCTAAGCTAGCCCAACTGGATTATTTTTTTAGGAAAGTTTTGTCATAATCTTAAATATTCATTATTAATGCTTGCTAGATGTGAGCATTCCATATGAAATCTATTGTGACTCTCAAATGTAACACACAATTGTGTAATTGTGTTAAATATAAATAAAAAAAGGATTTATACCACCTGAACAAGCTAGATCATCTCAAGGGCGTAAGTTTGATTTTGACATTGGTGGGGACAACATTCCCCGTATTTTGTGCATAAAACTGTTTTTATAAGAATACTTTCTTACTCACATACCGGTAGCTGCATAATCACGTTGCATATTGCTTCATACAACGGAATATAGCTGCAGCCTCCTACCTCAACACATTAGCGAGAAAGACAAAGCCAATCAAACAGCGACGTGGGTTAGAGAGGCAGGATTCATTGCAGGGGGTAGATCTGTTAGCCGTTTGTGTTCCACAAGTTGCGCTATTTTTTACAGAACGCCGGTGTACAATATTTTTTATCTTATTTAATGATTCCTGGATAAATGTTAAATGAAATAAATAAAAAAGCACAAGACACAGACGGACATCAGTGATTATGTATAAATATATATAGGCTTGGTCGAATTATTGCTAGGGACAATTGAGTGTTCCCTGGATATTGGTAGGGACATGTCCCTACCGTCCCTATCCAAATCAACGCCCTTGCATCATCTAATCTCACCATGAGCTAAGTCTGACCCACTAATAAATTTTGATAACTAAATCCCCACCCAGGTGCAGCGAGTGTCCTCTTTTCATCCTGGGTAATAAACCTATCCTGGAAAATTATTATGAGATGTTTGTGTAATAAAATGATAATGAGAAGCCAAAAGTAATGATGTTATCTCATTTGCAATCTAATCTAATACCTGGAATTTATAGTATATGAACTCATATCACCTTGATTTTTGAACGCATTGTGTACTGTACATTACCGGAGGAAGATTTCGTATCTACCGTCGTCTAGTCATCACAATTTGACCCTTGTTTGTTTTCTTGCTTATTTTCCCTGCTTTCAACACATCAATTTTGAAAACACATTTCACCTACCAATGGATTTAATGTTAAGGATGACCATAATCAAGTTTGCTGGTGGCATAACAGTGATTGGCCTCATCACCAACAACGATGAGACAACCTACAGGGAAGGGGTACCACATCTGGCCGCATGGTGTGCAAAAAACAACCTGCTCCATAAAATCAGCAAAACAAAGGAGATCATCGTTAACTTCAGAGGAGGAAAGAGAAGGCACGCAAGCCCCATCCACATCAATGAGTTGCCGGTTGAATGTGTCTCCAGCTTCAATTTCCTGGGGATCCACATCTTGGAGAACCTGTCCTGGACCACTAACAACTCTAACCTGCTCAAGAAAGCTCACCAGCGCCTGTTCTTCTTGAGGACACTGAAGAGACATCACCTGTTTTCAGCCATCCTGGTGAATTTTTACTGCTGTGCAATTGAGAACATCCTGACCAGCAGTGTCACTGGTATGGAAACTGCACAGGCGCAGACCGCAAGGCACTGCAACAGGTGGTGAAAACTTCACTTCCAGCAATTGAGGACGTCAAAAGGAAACGTTTTTTGCATCCAGCTTGACATTCTTTAAGACTCTTCTTACCCTGCCCATAGACTGTTTGTCCCCTTTCCCTCCGGTTTGCACTTCAGGAGCCTCCAGACAAAAACCAGTAGACTGAGAAATAGCTTTTTCCAAAGGTATGTCTCCTTACTGAACTCTGCCTCTCAGTGATATTATGTCAATATAATATATAATATAAAATGCCCTGTATATAATGTCTATAGCACCCAGCCTGTATATCTTGTTAATAGCATACAGTGCCTTGCAAAAGTATTCATACCCACTGAACTTTTCCACATTTTGACATGTTACAACAACAAAGAAAAATGTATTTTATTTTGATTTTATGAAATAGACCGAAAGAAAGTGGTACATACTTGTGAAGTGGAATGAAAATTGTGAATGGTGTCACTCTTGCCTGTCTTTAAAACTTGAGAGCCCTGTCACTATTAGGCTTAGATATGATTGGCGCCATTTGTCTGGCTTCAAAAGCTTGGTCTGTGATGCGATAGAATTCTAGCTCCCGTTTAAATAATGCCTTGTGCAGAGTCATTGTTATTGCTTACTGTCATGTTGTTTAGCTTAAATTAGTGTTTTCTATCACTAAAGAGTACTTAGTTTAGCATTTAGCTTAGCATTTAGCTAAAAGTAGAATGCCCCCTTGTTTTTCACTAAGCAGAGCACACAATTTGACAGTTTTCATTTCTTCCACTCTTCCACTTAGTATGCCATAGTTTTCAATGATTTTTTTTCTTTTAAATAGTTTATATTTTTTCAATCAGTAACTATAATATACAACAGGGTGGGTGGTGGCCTGGCTCAAGTCACCTTACCCTCAGGTAGATTTGTAGTTTCAATTCACTGTTAGGCTTAGATATGATTGGCGCCATTTGTCTGGTTTCAATGACATGAAAGCCTGTGATGCGATAGAATTCTAGCTCCCGTTTAAATACTGCCTTGTGCAGCATCATTGTTATTGCTTACTGTCATGTTGCTTAGCTTAAATTAGTGTTTTTTAACATTAAAGTGTATGTAATTTAGCATTTAGCTTAGAATTTAGCTAAAACTAGAATGCCACCTTGTTTTTCACTAATTTTTATAGCTACTGATTGAAAAAATAAAAACAGTGGCGTATGTAAAAAAAATCATTGAAAACTATGGCATACTAAGTGGAAGGGTGGAAGAGATGAAAACTGTCAAATTGTGTGCTCTGCTTAGTGAAAAACAAGGGTGCATTCTAGTTTTATCTAAATGCTAAGCTAAATGCTAAAGTGTATTTAATTTAGCATTTAGCTTAGAATTTAGCTAAAACTAGAATGCCACCTTGTTTTTCACAAATTTTTATAGCTACTGATCGAAAAAATAAAAACAGTGGCGTATGTAAAAAAAAAATCATTGAAAACTATGGCATACTAAGTGGAAGGGTGGAAGAGATGAAAACTGTCAAATTGTGTGCTCTGCTTAGTGAAAGACAAGGGGGCATTCTAGTTTTATCTAAATGCTAAGCTAAATGTTAAGCTAAATGCTAAACTAAATACTCTTTAGTGATAAAAAAAAAACACTAATTTAAGCTAAAAAACATGACAGTAAGCAATAACTGTCAGGACTCAGCCTGGACTTTTGGCCATGTGCCTTTGTTTACATTCCTCGTCATGTGTCTGCCCCGCCTTTGTCTGCTCCTCCCTGTCTCCACACCTGTTCCTAATCGTGTCTCATTTAACTGTGCCTGGTCTCATTTAACTGTGCCTGGAATCTACTGTTGTCTGGTCTTGTCTTTAGTCCGTGTCATGTTTCGTGTTCCTTTGTTATTAAGGAACTATTATTATGTTACTATTATATTATTAATATTACTATTATTATCTTATTATGGCCCGCACACGTCCTGTGTGCGGGCCATGTCACCAGCCCGAGTTTTGTTTTGGTTTTTTTTCTTGGTGTCCTGCGTCATCGCCCCGCACCTGTCCGGTGGGGGGTGTCGCTTCACTTCCGGTTTCCGTGGAGGAGGACACCCCACTTCCTGTCCGCGAGGGGTGTTGCAGGCCCGTGTTTTGCCCCATGTTTTGGAATTCTGTTGATTTATCTGTTCTGTGGAGGAGGATTCCCCCCCCCCTCCTCTTCCTGGTTTCTGAGAGGTGGATCGGGCTGCGGTGCGTCGGGGGCTGTGCTCGGCCCTTCAGCTCGTCTGTGGACGTCGCTCGGCCCTTCAGCTTGGCTGTGGACGTCGCTCGGCCCTTCAGCTCGGCTGTGGACATCGCTCGGCCCTTCAGCTCGGCTGTGGACGTCGCTCGGCTGTGGACGTCGCTCGGCCCTTCAGCTCGGCTGTGGACGTCACTCGGCCCTCTCTGGCTGCTCCGCCGTGTGCCTTGCTCTCCCCACCTGCCTCGCCGTGTGCCTTGCTCCCCCCCACCTGCCTCGGCGTGTGCCTTGCTCCCCCCACCTGCCTCGCCGTGTGCCTTGCTCCCCCCACCTGCCTCGCCGTGTGCCTTGCTCCCCCCACCCGGACCCCGTCGGGACTATCAAGACAGGTTGGCGCGTCGGGAGCCGCGCCTTGGGGTTCTCTGTCAGGACTCAGCCCGGACTTTTGACCATGTGCCTTTGTTTACGTTCCTCGTCACGTGTCTGCCCCGCCTTTGTCTGCTCCTCCCTGTCTCCACACCTGTTCCTAATCGTGTCTCATTGTCTTTTGTATTTAACTGTGCCGTGTTGCCTTGTGCAGCGCAGAATCTACTGTTGTCTGGTCTTGTCTTTAGTCCGTGTCATGTTTCGTGTCTCTTTGTTATTAAACCCTGTTTGTTTTGCTATCCTGCATTTGGGTCCGTTTTATCCCGTGTTCATGACAATAACAATGATGCTGCACAAGGCATTATTCAAACGGGAGCTAGAATTCTATCGCATCACAGACCAAGCTTTTGAAGCCAGACAAATGGCACAAATCAATCTGAGCCTAATAGTGAATTGAAACTACAAGGTGACTTGAGCCAGGCCACCACCCACCCTGTTGTATTTTATAGCTACTGACTGAAAAAATAAAAACACTGGAGTATTTAAAGAAAAAAAATCATTTTAAACTATGGCATACTAAGTGGAAGAGATGAAAACTGTCAAATTGTGTGCTCTGCTTAGTGAAAAACAAGGGGGCATTCTAGTTTTAGCTAAATGCTAAGCTAAATGCTAAACTAAATACTCTTTAGTGATAAAAAAAAGCTCAAAAATCTGATGATTTGTGTGTGGTATGATAATTTTCCTAAAATCTTAGGTATCAGCATGTGTTTTGAGTGAATTTCTGCATGCATGTACAAAAGTGCTACTCAGGGGCTGAAAATGCGATTCCGTGATTCTCAGCCCTCTAGCTCCTTCCTAAAGTGGTTTTTCGTGCAACCTTATATAAGCACACATCTGACTAGCTTGAAAAGGGCTTTTTCACCTTGTTTTGATGAAACATGCTAGGACATAGTGTTAATTTTGTCACCTATTTTTAATTTAGTCTTAGTCTTAGTCTTGTGCCAAATGTCCTTGTTAGTTTTAGCCATATTTAGTCATTCACATATCTTTTTTGTTAGTCTTAGTTTTAGTTGACTAAAAGTCTCGTCATTTTAGTCTAGTTTTAGCAAAAAATTGTAGCTTGACCACATCTGGAATCTATTGTAAGAATAAATACAACAAGGCCTCATTAAATGCAATAATATCAGGAACACAAGTGTTATAGTGGAAATAAATAACTTAATGAAAAGCCTAAGATCAAAACTGTAGGTGTGTGTGTATATATATATATATATATATATATATATATATATATATATATATATATATATATATATATATATATATATATATAAATTACCGACTTAATGCAAGTCATACATGGTATTGCACACACCATTATTGATGATATTTGGAGCAATATTACATGTAATTGTTAAACTTGATTCCATTACATATACATTTGGTTTTAAGCCTAATTATTCATTTTGAGTATGATGTGATTGTAACAGGGGCGTGGGAAGAGGTTTCAGGTTGGGGGTGCTGAGTTTTTTCTGTCACCACTTTTGAATAAGAAACAATATCGAGGATATAAAACTTGTCAAAACCTTGCGAATCAGAAAAGTATCAGTGAGAAGTTGAGAACACTCGTTTAAACAGTGCATACACTCGAACTTGACTGCACATCACATTTTTTACTTTATTGATACTGCTTTTAATCGTAATGCAAAGACCGGTCATCGGGACATAAGCTGTCATGTACAATAAAAGAGCCTGCGCAGCGACAGGAAATATAATTTAACACAAAAAGCCTGACTAGACCTAGGGTGGACTTGCGCTCAGGATTTTTTATTTATTTTACTTTTTTTTTTTTTGAGCGGCGTGTGGACGAATTCTTTCTACGCACACACTATTTTATTTCTTGATAACAGACCGCTGCGAACTATAACACACCGTTGCCATGAAAAACAGAGCGTTGCCATGGACACAGGATTCTAACCGTAGAGACGGAGCGCACTATTTTCTTTAGCGGAAACAATACAATCGTTTTTAAATCAATAAACTCATATTTAAATCATCATTTTGTGTCAAATTATTGATTTATTTGCTAGGTAGCAATATAATAAGCTGGATCTGCTTCGCGGACCTGTAACTTGGGCAACAGCGCAAAGCCGTGAACTCGTTGTGAATATTTTAAAGGCGTAACAGCTGATGAAAAAGCAGACAATTGTAGACGAAAATGAAGAGAGATTTTATCTTAGTTTTTATTTTATACGAAACATTTTCATCTCGTCTTTTTTCGTCAACAATGATGCATGTTAATTTAGTCTTAGTCAGCGTTTTTGGACAGTGGTGCAGTCTTGTCATCATCTCGTCTTAGTCATGAAAAAAAAGGTTGTTGACGAACATATTTCGTCTCGTCTCGTCTGACTAGGACACATTGTGTTTATGTCAGAAATCTCGGAAAAAACTTTTTTCATTCTTTTATGGTAAATAATATAAAATATGATAGTTAACATTAAAAACCAAGATTTTGATAAAAAAAATTATTCTTCTTGTACCTTCGGCTTTTCCCGATACGGGTCGCCACAGAATCCTCTACTCTTGCACCAATTACCTAAATGGCCTCATTTAACACATGCATATATCTTCTCTTTGGCCTTGCTCTTGACCTCTTACCTGGCAGCTCCATCTCCAACATCCTTATACCAATATAACCATCTCCCTCCTCTGTACATGTTAAACCATCTCAATCTAGCCTCTCTGATCTTGTCCCCAAAACAGCCAACCTGAGCTGTCTCTATGATGTGCTTGTTTCTAATCCTGTCCATCCTCATCACTCCTAAAGAGAACCTCAACATCCTTATCTCTGCTACCTCCATCTCTGCCTCATGTCTTTTCCTTGCTTCTACAGTCTCTAACCCATACAGCAGAGCTGGTCTCACTACAGTCTTGTACACATTTCATTTGATTCTTGCTGACATTCCTCTGTCACACAACACTCCTGACCATAGCAAACAAGAAGGGACTCAAAGCCAATCCTTGATGTACAACCACCTCCACCTTGAACTCCTCTGTCTGCGCCTTCAGCACATCTCACTGATGTCAGCGCATTTCACTTGTACCTGTAATCTCGGATGTCAAGAAGACAACAATGAAATACTAAGTGGAACAGATGAAAGAGGGCAATTTGGATCCTCAGCTTTGTGAAAAATTAAGCAATAAATGCAATTTGCCACATCACCTTGTAAAGTGTACATTTATATCTGCTACAGAGAGATTTACCAGTAGTTCCCAAGAATTATCATCCATGATTGTATAACCTTCTGACTACATAGAACAGGTGACTGATTACTTAAAGTGAGTGTTTATACACCTTAGTGTTATGACCTAGCCTAGGTCAGGCAGCACTATAAGGTGTAAAAAAAACTGGTATTACTCAAGTTACAATTCACTACAGTTTAGACACTGCAAAGGAAACCACACACATGGGGACAGTAGGCTGACAAGGTTTAAAATGCTCACAGGGAAGCCCCTTCAGCCAGTAGCATAAGGGAAAAGTGGAGCATGGTATATGAAGCCACATTATCCTCATTGCATTGGCTCCAAGTCAAATTTCGCATTGATTATAAAATACTATTACTAAACTATAAATCAAAAGGTGCAGGCTATTTGGTATTAACTCAAATACAAAAGGCTACAGAAGGGGGCAGAGCTTTTTCTTACAGAGCCCCACAGTTATGGAACAGCCTTCCAATTAGTTTTCAGGACTCAGACACAGCCTCAGTGTTTAAGTCCAGGCTAAAAACACACTGATTAAGTTTAGATTTTTATGAATAGCAATTCTTAGGTAAAAGAGAGTGTGTGCTAAACTGCTATGTCTGGGTGCGGTCACCTTAACACCCTCGCAAGTCGCTTAGATTTGCTACCGTGGAGTGGTTGGACCATTTAATTATGATGTCATAACTAGTCTTGCCAGAGTTCTGTCTGCACTTTGCATGTAATATATTTAACCATCACATGATTACAATCATACCTAATAATCTTCTCTATCTCCCTTTGTGTCTGTCAAGCTATACGTGTCACTCCCTTCCTCCCAGTGTTCTGAGCTCCCAGTATGACCACCTCTTTCTGGACCTACCTGACCCACCCTGACCCCTTACCCCAATGTGTCATGCAGATCTATCCCCAGCAATGTGAACCACCAATGGATGATTCACATTGCTGGGGATAGATCTGCATGACACATTGGATTGCTGTGGATTTCTTTGAACTGCCATTGCACTGGCCTCCTTTCCGCTCAGCTCTTCATCAGTGAATGTTTGAAGACTACAGCAGGAAGGAATTAATGTTAAGTCTGTAATGAACTCAGATATGACTTTGACCTGTTAGTTCCTCAGGAGCTTTTGGTTACACAATTCCACTGGAATACAAACTGTTGTGGAAAGGACATTATTTACATTTACATTATTTACTGTCCAGTGTCACACAAATGAGGATGAGGTTCACTTCTGAGTCTGGTTCCTCTCAAGGTTTCTTCCTCATCTCATCTCAGGGAGTTTTTCCTCATCACCATCACCTCAGGCTTGATTATAAGGAATAAATGTTAGATATAAATATGAACTTAACCATTTTTAACTTTAAACTTTAAAGTTTTAATTTCAACTTAATTTTATACCTAGCAATTTGTACAATTTCTATGCTTTTGTAAAGCTGCTTTGAGAGAATTGTTAAAAGCGCTATACAAATAAATGAAATAAAAAATGTAATCAAATTAAAGGCCTAAAGACTAAAGGCCTAAAGACTCCATCTGTTATGATTGCATGATATGTGGAAAGTGCAATGTATTCCTGATTGTAAGAGCAGATATGCACCAGAAAATGATCAGAAAATGATATCTAGGCTTTGTTTGCAGAGATTCTAGGAAGAGTAAAATAATAATATAAGCAAAATATCACAAATTTATGTACAAGACATGCTGGACCAGCATACCACCATTCCAAGCTGGTCAGCCAGCACACCAGCAACCAGCACCTAATGCTGGACCAGCATACCACCATCCCAAGCTGGTCCCAGCATGCAAAACATAACTTATGCTGGACCAGCAATGCTGGGTTTTTAGCAGGGTATCTATCACCGTTTGTCATTAACCTATCTGAATCCTCAACAGAAGGTTCAGCACTGTTATCTGGTACAGATATTAACCCAATAGAGGCTGCCTTATCATTGCACAAGTTTTTGACTTCAGAACTAGAGATATGTGCATAAGTATGGTACGCTTTCAGCATATTCATATGACAGACACGGGTCTTCTTTTTATGGTCAGGAGTACCAAAAATAAAAATAAAGTTCACTAAGTTTTTCCTGAACCATATAAAGACAAGAGAACTTGCAGACAAGGATGAACCGGGGACTGGAAGTAAAACCATTACAAGTTGGAAACTGCTTTCCGTTCATAACACTGCTTCATTCAATGTTGAGACACTTCTAGAGCTTCACGGACTAATGTGCAGGCTTGAAGGCAGGTGTGAAGATGCTCACGAATTTTGCTCACATAGTCTAAAATATTGTGCTCTTTATCACTAAAGAATCATTGGTTGAGTGGACCTTGAAGTGAATGACTAAGAACAAGTTCTGCAGGACTAAACCAAAGAAATTCTTGAATAGCTTTTCTTACTGCAAACAGAACAAGAGTCACCCCTTCATCCCAGTCTTTCTCTGTGTCTAGGCAGTATTTTCACAGCATAGACTTTAAAGAGTGGTGGACTCTCTCCAGAGCACCTTGCGACTTAAGGTGATAAGGACAAGACACATGGTGCGCCATGTTTCGCGTTTTATATCCTGAAAAAACTTAGCTGAAAAAGTTTCTGAAGAACTTGTTGAAGAGGTTTATAAGTGCCTTTACCACAACAGGAGCAGTAATTCTATTTAATATAATATTAAATAGCACAGATTCTAGAAACCAAGTAGCAGCACACATATACTGAGTAAATATTGATTTCCAGGCTTTGTTCTAGGCAGAGGACAGACACAATTTAATGTTCACAATCAGTTTCCAAAGAACTAGGGCAAAGGTCTCCTCCTTGAACACCGCCACCTTATTGTGGTGGAGGGTTTGCGTGCCTGAATGATCCTAGGAGCTATGATGTCTGGGGCTTTCTGCCCCTGGTAGGGTCTCCCAAGGCAAACAGGTCCTGGGTGATGGGCCAGACAAAGAGCGGTTCAAATCCCCCCTTATGAAGAATTAAAAATCAAGGTCCGTGACGTCGCCCGGTATGGCACAACCAGGGCCCCACCCTGGAGCCAGGGTGATAAGGCTCAGCCCGAAGGAGTGGCATGGGGCCGATCTCCCGTGGGCCAACCACCTGCAGGAAGAACCGTAAGGGGCCGGTGCATTGTGGATTGGGTGGCAGTTGAAGGCGGGGGCTTCGGCGACCCAATCCCCAGACATGGAATCTGGCTCTAGGTACATGGAATGTCACCTCGCTGGGGGGGAGGAGCCTGAGATGGTGAAAGATACCGACTAGAGATAGTTGGGCTCGCCTTCACGCACAGCTTGGGCTCTGGAACCCAACTCCTCGAGAGAGGCTGACTCTCTACTACTCTGGAGTTGCCCGTGGTGAGAGGCGGCGGGGTGGTGTGGGCTTGTTCATAGCCCCCCAGCTCAGCCGCAATGTGTTGGAGTTTACCCTGGTGAACGAGAGGGTCGTTTCACTGCGCCTTCGGGTCAGGGAGAGGTCTCTCACTGTTATTTGCGCTTATGGGCCAAATGGCAGTGTAGAGTACCCGACCTTCTTGGCTTCTCTGGGAGGGGAGCTGGAAAGTGCTCCGACCGGGGACTCCGTCATTCTATTGGGGGACTTCATCGCTCACGTGGGCAGCGACAGTGACACCAGGAGGAGCGTAATTGGGAGGAACGGCCCCCCCGACCTGAACCCGAGTGTTGTTCTGTTATTGGACTTCTGTGCTAGTCACAGTCTTTTATGATGCCTAATTACCTGACCAGGGGTAAAAATTCTATGAACGTTAACCAATGAAAGTCAGACATTGCTTTTCAACCATGCTTCAACTGAATTATTTAAAAAAATAAACTCATGGAACAGGCCTAAACAAAAATGATCGTACCCCTAGAAAAGACTGAAAATAGTGTGACCAAAGGGACATGTTAATTCAAGGTGTGTCCACTAATTAGCATCACAGGTGTCTACAATCTTGTAATCAGTCAGTCGGCCTATATATAGGGCTCCAGGTAGTCACTGTGTTGTCTGGTGACATGGTGTGTACCACACTCAACATGGACCAGAGGAAGCGAAGGAAAGAGTTGTCTCAGGAGATTAGAAAGAAAATTATAGACAAGCATGATAAAGGTAAAGGCTATAAGACCATCTCCAAGCAGCTAGATGTTCCTGTGACTACAGTTGCACATATTATTCAGAAATTTAAGATCCATGGGACTGTAGCCGGGGGCACGGTGGCTTAGTGGTTAGCACGTTCGCCTCACACCTCCAGGGTTGGGGGTTCGATTCCCGCCTCCGCCTTGTGTGTGTGGAGTTTGCATGTTCTCCCCGTGCCTCGGGGGTTTCCTCCGGGTACTCCGGTTTCCTCCCCCGGTCCAAAGACATGCATGGTAGGTTGATTGGCATCTCTGGAAAATGTCCATAGTGTGTGATTGTGTGAGTGAATGAGAGTGTGTGTGTGCCCTGTGATGGGTTGGCACTCCGTCCAGGGTGTATCCTGCCTTGATGCCCGATGACACCTGAGATAGGCACAGGCTCCCCGTGACCCGAGGTAGTTCGGATAAGCGGTAGAAGATGAGTGAGAGAGTGAGTGAGTGAGGGACTGTAGCCAACCTCCCTGGACGTGGCCGCAGAAGGAAAATTGATGACAAATCAAAGAGACGGATAATCCGAATGGTAACAAAAGAGTCCAGAAAGACTTCTAAAGAGATAGAAGGTGAACTTCATTCTCAATGAACATCAGTGTCAGATCGCACCATCCGCCGTTGTTTGAGCCAAAGTGGACTACATGGGAGACGACCAAAGAGGACACCATTGTTGAAAACAAATTATAAAAAAGCTAGACTGGAATATGCCAAACTACATGTTGACAAGCCACAAAGCTTCTGGGAGAATGTCCTATGGACAGATGAGACAAAAATGGAACTTTTGCTCAAGGCACATCAGCTCTATGTTCACAGAAAGAAAAATGAAGCATATCAAGAAAAGAACACTGTCCCTACTGTGAAACATGGAGGAGGCTCTGTTATGTTCTGGGGCTGCTTTGCTGCATCTGGCACAGGGTGTCTTGAATCTGTGCAGGGTATGATGAAATCTGAAGACTATCAAGGGATTCTAGAGAGAAATGTGCTGGCCAGTGTCAGAAAGCTTGGTCTCAGTCGCAGGTCATGGGTCTTGCAACAGGACAATGACCCAAAACACACAGCTAAAAACACCAGAGAATGGCTAAGAGGAAAACATTGGACTATTCTAAAGTGGCCTTCTACATATGAGCCCTGACCTCAATCCTATTGAGCATCTTTGGAAGGAGCTGAAACATGCCGTCTGGAAAAGACACCCTTCAAACCAGAAACAACTGGAGCAGTTTGCTCATGAGGAGTGGCCCAAAATACCTGCTGAGAGGTGCAGAAGTCACATTGACAGTTACAGGAATCGTCTGATTGCAGTGATTGCCTCAAAAGGTTGTGCAACAAAATATTAAGTTAGAGGTACCATCATTTTTGTCTAGGCCTGTTCCATGAGTTTATGTTTTTAAATAATTCTGTTGAAGCATGGTTGAAAAGCAGTGTCTGACCTTCATTGGTTAACATTCATAGAATTTTTATTTATTATTACTTTTGTCAGATTAAAGTTTTTTCTTTGACCATTGTGAGTTTTTCTTTCATTGACCAACAATTTTGTCCACGTGTGTATATTAATATTTTGACCAGAAGTCAATGGTTCTATAGAACAACAGGGGGAGCTCAACAGGCTCTGCTGCATCTACTGTGAGTAAAGAAACAGATAAGTCCACCACATCTCCTAAAAGTAAAGCCTTAGCATGAGTCACAATACAAGCTGGTAAAACTGTGGGGTGTTCATACAGCAGATCATTCAGTAAAGGACATTCAACAGGGCTCTCCAGAACTTTTAAAACGGAAAACATTTCCAGCTATGTAACTTCCCAGAATAAACATAATGTCATCCTGTAGGTAAAGGGTTACATACAGCTACTCTAAATGTCCCTAAAGCCAGACTTGAGCACTGGAGCAGATGGTGTAGAGGAAAATACATGTACTGCAATCCCTTTACAAAAAACGTGTTCCACGGGGGGGCACGGTGGCTTAATGGTTAGCACATTCGCCTCACACCTCCAGGGTTGGGGGTTCGATTCCCGCCTCCGCCTTGTGTGTGTGGAGTTTGCATGTTCTCCCCGTGCCTCGGGGGTTTCCTCCGGGTACTCCGGTTTCCTCCCCCGGTCCAAAAACATGCATGGTAGGTTGATTGGCATCTCTGGAAAATTGTCCGTAGTGTGTGAGTGCGTGAGTGAATGAGAGTGTGTGTGTGCCCTGCGATGGGTTGGCACTCCGTCCAGGGTGTATCCTGCCTTGATGCCCGATGACGCCTGAGATAGGCACAGGCTCCCCGTGACCTGAGGAAGTTTGGATAAGCGGTAGAAAATGAGTGAGAGAGTGTTCCACAGGATAAGATAAGATATACCTTTATTTGTCCTACAATGGGGAAATTTCTCTGTTACAGCAGCAAAGAGAAAGAAATGCAAATATGTAAAAGAATAGAGACATAATATAATATACAGTATGTATATGCAGTATATACACAACACAATGTATAAATACAGAGAAGAAAAAAAAGGGACCACGAGTAGTAGTTACGCTAACAGACATATTGCACACTGGTAATATTGCAAGTTTTTAAATATTTCTGTTATTGCACGTGTTTAAAATACTTTGTTATTGTTATTATTACAGTTAAACAGTAATAACAGTGTGTATTATGGTGACTGGTTCACTGGGAGCAGCTTTGATTGTAGTCTAATAGCAGCAGGGAGAAAAGACCGTCTGTATCGCTCCTTCAGACACTTAGGATGTAACAGTCTGTCACTGAAGGAGATGACTGATCTGAGAAAAGTTCATATAAATGACTGGGTGGCTCCAGCATCACAGAGGATAGATAACAAATAACTAGAATCAAATGATTCTTCAATATCATGCCCAACACAACCTGAAGCAGGAACAAGAGTTTTGGCCAGAGCAATGCTCTGAGACATACTTGGGCTTTGTTTTTGCCTTTCTTGTTTTCTTTTTAAACTTGCACAATTTGCCAGATTGGCAGACCATCTTGGTCTGTTTGAACACATCTTTATCTGTCAGCTCATCCGCTAATACAACAGCTTCTGACACAGAGAAGATCTCTGACGTTACCTTAGGCACGTGTGACTGTTTTTACTTTATTTCATTTGTTCTTATATATTATTAACTAATTAGAACATGGTCTTTATATTAATGCTTTAAGAACAATTTTTTTTGGGGGTGCTATGGGGGAGCTTTGTTCTTTCTTGGGTATGCTGAAGCACCTGCTAAACCCTCTCTGGTGCCACCTATGCTCAAGCAAAAACAGCTTCCACAAGAGTCATTAACTTTATTTGCAGCACACCATTTGTCCAACAATGTCTCTCTTGCAAACTCTACAAATGTTTGTATAGACATATACACTGTAATTATGTTGCTATGATGTTCAAACATTTTCACCAGATGATTCAGAATGAAAACATTTTCAATAATCATTTGCTGAAAGACCATTTAAATGAGTGTCTTAAATAAAATGTATCGCTTCAATATTTAGGTTGGAAAATCGTTCTTATTTCATTGCTGTGGTAAATGATATTCCATCTAGTTTTGGTACCTTTTCTCAAAGAATTTATAGAATCTGTTAGGGTTACTTTTAACAATCTTTCATTGTGACTGGCCATTGAAAGAGATCCACAGTATTTATGAGTTATTGTTCTGGATCATTAATGTTTGATATTTGATGATCATTTCTTTTAAAAATGACTGACATAGTAACATTCCAAGAAGTTAAATTCAGCCTGTTGCATTAGTTAAAAATAGTACAGCATTTAGCAGACACCCTTATCCAGAGTGACTTACATTTTATACAACTGAAGGTTAAGGGCCTTGCTCAGGAACCCAGCAGTGGCAGCTTAGTGGACCTGGGATTCAAACTCATGACCTTACCATCAGCAGACCAGCACCTTAACCACTGAGCTAGCACATCTCCAACTAGTAGTGGCCATTTATCTTTTGGTTGTATATAGAACAATTTTTATGGTTAATTTCTGTTTAATATGTTAAATTTACTATTTATAAAGCTATGTAATGTAATGCTGAATAATTTTAGACATGGAGGAGAGGTGCACAGCAGGGTGAAAAGGGAGAAGAACAGGCAACCAATAAATAAATAAATAAATAAACAAACAGAAAAAAATCAAGATAACTTGCAGTCTGCATTAGCTTTCAGGGATATAAAAAATACACCCACTGATTGTTGAGAGGTGTCTTATCTACTGCATGAAAGTTAAACTATCTACAGTACTTTCTGTGAGTTTAGATTTATTTTTTTTTTTAACCCAATGGTGCATTTATGTGCAATATCTGCCTCACTACAGAGCCTCATGTTCAGTAACAAAGGAAACGTCCACTTTTATTATCCATGTGTTGTACTGTTTGCTATTTACTGTTACAATTTCTAATATGTGATTAGGATTAGAATGTTTAGCTGTTCAGTATTTCTTAGTTATATTTTGTATAGATATATATGTTTTCTAAGCTGAATTTGTTTGTCTGCTGGGACCTCAGTACTTTGTTTTGTTCCCTTTAATGTACCACATGGTGCAGAATGACAATAAGCCTTCCCTGATCTATAATCATATTGCAGCATGTAGTGTTACAAGCTGTACCATTAATCCATTCATTCTCTCCATGTGGAAAAATCATTTTTCTGGTCATTTGTTTGCTACAATCTCCATACAATATGCCAGTAGGTGGATTCCATCCAATCTGTGTCCAGTGTTTATTCCTAAAGAATTTACTACTTTGTCAAGTTCCAAAGATTAATTCACGTGATTCATCCATAGATAATTAAAATATTAACAGGCAAGCAAATCTATTTTTGTTGTTACTCTATTTTAGACCTCTCTTTAGAAACACAACTTAAATATATCACTTAAAGGATGTTCAAGCATTACCACCATGATCTAAGGGGCATGACCAGTGAAAAAAAAATAAAGACTTCTTGTCATTAATTACTGTCACAAATGGCACAGTCTCTGATATGCTAAAATGTTTTTTTTTTTTTTTTTACCAATATGATTTGATGTAGAGAGAGATCTCTTAGAACAGTTCTTCAATTCTTCAATTCTTACATGACACATTTGTTTCAGGTATTCAATCAAAATTGTTTTATATAATTACCTGACAACAGAAAATACAGTTTTACCTCATTTTATTTATTGGAAAAAAAATCTATCACCAGCTGGCCCTGTGTAAAAAATGAATTGACAGGATAAAGATGATGATTACTAGATTAATACTAGGCTATTAGCAGCATTGTCAGCGTACAATGCCAAAATTATGTATTTTGGTATGAGGATTTAAAACCATTCACTGTGATGACAGTATGACAATCCCAGTATGACAATCACCTCAAAACATATTTTACTCTAGATCATTCATTTGATCTTATTTACCATTAAAAACTTAATTTATTTTGTGTTTTACATTTATTGTAATTTACAATACCATTTACTTTGATAGCATTACTTACCATTTACTTTGATAGCATTACTTACAGGTAAAGTGTAATGAGTGAAAGCTGAATGGACTTGATACTACTTGTATAAACATGAAATATTTGATTATATTCTGCTATATTAAATGGCACAGAACATGAATAATTTGATTTCATTTTTTTTATTTCCTGAGATTCCACCCACCTAAATAAAAAAACAAATCAATTTGCATGTTATAGTCACTAATCAAGTGAATGAAAACAAATATCGTCAAGCAGTGTGGCTTATTGTGCAAAAAGTCTTCGGTCAGTTTTGTGTCTACTGTAGTTGAAGACTTTTACTTTAAGTGTAAGGGAACTGAGAAATGTATTACCTTTTGTCCTACGAGCCTCATAACTGCCCACTACTGGCATCCCTAGTAGCCTACAACTAGGCTTTCATTGAATATGACAACTGTGCTGTACTTCTATCAAAATACTGCCAGATGTGGCTTTCCATTTGGATGGTCTTTTATTGGCTTCATGTAAACTAAAGGGACAAACCCAAATAGTGATTAGTATTGGAATATCTTTGCACATCCCTGCAGAGAGAGTTCCTTTCACAATGCTGAGGAAACACCGTTACTAACAAACATAGCACAAGACCAAAGTCTACAAGAACTGTGTAAAAGTGGGACAAAGATTTTTATTACGCTTTTATTTTCGGTCCCAAAAACCATCATAATAACATTATATCAATAATATTAATAAAGAAATAAGAAATAAAAAAAAATAAAATAAAATAGCTTCAGATTCCACAACTCCATCTTTTTGCCTACAGACTCATGTCCGTTTGTAGGTAAAGGGGTGTGGCTTCAAGCTAAGGCGAGATGTCATCTGAGGTGTCAGTCAGGAATGTAGAGGTGGTGGGTGGTGCTTGAGTGGTGGGCTTGAGCCCTGTGCAGGCTACTGCTGTGATACCTGGAGCAGTGAAAATAGAGAGAAAATAATGTTTTTATTGGTTTTAAAAAAACAACTAAACTATAGAAAATATAAATTATATAAATTTAAGAAAAAAGGCACTTCTCTAGGTTGCATGCCAATCGCAGGACAGCACTAAAATGAAGAGGGATAAGCAAGACATTTTGTTTGGTACCTGCTGGGACTGTGTCTCTGGGCCTCTGCTGGCCAAACGGCTGAGAATGTTTCTTTCAGACATTTGCAGCCGCACAGCAACAGGCGGTATCCTGGCGATGGTTGCTGGAAGACGGGTGACATCTGCCTTCATGTCACTCAGCAACTCCTCAAGCTGTTTCAGCACTATTAGAAAGAAAAGTAAAACGGGGGAAAAATAAATTGCAGGTTTCACAGTTTTCTGAATTAGACAAAAAGACAGAACAAGTAAACCAAAATAGACACACAGTTTAGGTACTGTAACCCACCTTTGTGCAGGACGGCATTGGCAGGCTTGTTGCCAGACATGGACTCCTTGCTGAGGTGCTGATGTGACTCAGCCAGGCACTCCACCTCACTGAAGCGTGTGTTCAGAGCCATGGAGGGATGAGAAGGATCCTCAGTCATGTTTAAATATGCTGCCCTTCGTAGCTGTTCTTCTATAACCAGCGCCTGCTCTAGCAGCTAACAAAAGTCAGGAAGCAAGAGGTCAGGAAGGTAAAGGGGATTTTAATAGGAGACAATTTATATAAATAAAATAAAAAAAAAAAAAAAAAAAAAACACCTCTGTACCTTGAATCTCCGGGCCAGGAACTTGTTTTTGATCTCCAGAAAATTTCCTCTGTTCATCTCCCCCTTAAAGGGTTCATTGAGGATTGCAAATTTTACGTCGTTTTGAATATCCTGCCACCGAGCATAACCATGTCTGAGAACAAAGAGTTAAAGATATACATACAGCACAACAGGCACTTCTAAGGGTTTGGGTTAAGTATGATTGCCACAACAACCAACACATTCTTTTAAAAATCACTTTTAAATCCCCAAGGCTATGCCTGGTTCCACACACACAAAATCTTAAGAGCAGGTACAAGTATTGGATCGTAACCAGGTTGTAAGAACTTCTTCAAAATGGAAAAAGAAGAAATAAGAGCAAGAGACAAAAATTAGAAAGTAGGCAGTTTATTGAAAACTGCATTTAAACTCAAACAGGTTGGTCATCAGCTGATCAAAAGTTTAAGACCATAGCCTTTAAAAATTAAAATCTGTGCAAAAATATGGCTTTAATGTCATTGTCCTTCAGACAGTCACACTGTCATCATCTCCTGATGGAAAAGCAAAAAGGCTTTCTGTTTTTGAACGTGGCAGAATGTTAAGCTGCACAAGCAAGAGCTCTCACAAGGTGTCATTGCTGCCGAGGTTGGACACAGTAAGACAGTCATTTTAAATTTCTTAAACGATCCTGAGAGATACGGGACAAAAAAATCAAGTGATAGACCCAAAAAACCCTAATCCTGCACTGAGCCGGAGGATCCTACTCCACCACAAAATTCTCCGTTTGGTATTTGCGAATGAGCAAAAAAACAAAAAAAAGGGACACAAAGATGGAAGAACGTTTTATTCCCGGACGAGACAAAATTTAACCTGAATAACAAACAGATCGCACGGGAGATGTTTTCTACCCAGCACAGTGAAGGAGGCTCCATCATGATCTGGGGTGTTTTTTTCAATGGGAAAATGGAGCTTCAGATTGTGCAGGGCGTCAAACGGTGGCTGGTTATGTGGACATGTTACAGTGGACATCCCTCTTGACTGAGGGCCCTCGTCTGTGTGGTAATGACTGGGTCTTTCAACAGGACAACATTGCAGTTCACGACGCCCATCTGACAAAGGACTTCTTCCAAGACAATAACGTTACACTTCTGAACCATCCTGCGTGTTCCCCTGTTCTAAATCCCATTGAGAATGCTTGGGGATGGATGGCAAGGAAGTGTAAAAAAAACGCTTGGAAACAAGCGTTTGAAGTTATCAACAAGAACGGAGGAATTGCTCACTACGGAGTCCTTTTTTGACACTTAGTTCTGTTGTGGGGTTTTTAATTTTCAATAAAATTGCCAATCTCTGTTTTTTTGTCTCTTGCTCCTTTTTCTTCTTTTGACATTTGAAGCAGTTCTTACAACTTGGATACGATCCATCAGTGCGAAAAACAAATACTTGGAATGTTTCCTCGGTTTTAAGGAGTGTACATATATACACATATTATGGATATATAAAATCCACACACAAACGAATATATATGAGAGAGCTCCACCATGCCCAAGATAAAGCAGTTACTGATGAATGCATTCATTATCATGTAAACGAACACAGGCAAGAAATTTGCTTGGATATTTTTTCCCTAAACCTTGCCTTAAAAAATGCCCTAAAGCTGTTGGGTGTACCTGCCTTGGATAACATAAATGGAACTGCACTATAAAGCCTACAATAATAGAATAAGAGCAGTGCATTTTTAGTCACCTTGGTCACCACTTTCACTAAATTGGTTGTAAGTGTTTTTACCCCTGACAACATATCAAAGTTTGCGTCAATATATTGGAGCTTAGTGACACTACACTGTAGTACAAAAATTGATTCCTTACTTTGTTCAAGAGAACAACGTGTGTAAGGATCATGTGACACCTCACCCATATAGAACTAGGAACAGAGCATAAGGATACTGTATAATGCCAGCAAGAAGCCAGTAGTCATGCCGGCGATGCCATATCTCATTGGTTTTCTTTGTAACGGTGGCTGCTCGCTCCTCGTTCTGCCACAGTGAGTGCAACTCTGCAAGACACAGTCAAGTAGCAAATGAACCAACAAATTACAAAAAAAAAAAAAAAAGAATATGAAAAAAAAAAAAATTTGGTCATTCTTCCTACCGGTAAATCCTCCATCCGCGATATTGAACATGAAACGGGTCTTTGCTTTCTTCTTCTCTTCACTTGCTCCTGTTGCCACACCATCTTTGCCACCATCACCATTTTGTAATTTGGTTGGTTCATCCACCTTCCCAGACTCCTTTTCATCCTTTTGGTCTAAAAGAAAGATAAATATGGTGAATCTTTTACTAGAATTCAGTGTAGAAGTGACAAAACAGGCATTGTTTTGTTACCTTTCTTCTCATCTGTAGCTGAAGTGGTATCAGTCTTCTCCATTTTATCTTCTTTCTTTTCATCTGATGACAGGTGGAAATAATCATGAACTTTGGATTTCACAAAATGCAAATTGCATGAAGCTGCTTTCTTTTCCTATATATCTAAACATGTCTGACCGCTAAGAAAGAAAAAAATCATCTGTCAAATCTCATTGTTGCAAATCGACACTAGCTTGAGAACGCATTCAAACAGTTTCCCAAAAACAGGGTGAAGCTTTAATGTGCGTTTGTTCATAAGTATCACAGCTGTCTAATATATCACCTTTGTTTGTGGAGTCGTCCCTTTTTGTTTCAGTCTCTTCAGTCTTTGTGTCAGACATTTTGCTTTGTTCAGCAGCTTCTCCACTTTTCTTCTCTTTCTCCTCTTCTCCGCTACCCATTTTCTCAGTCTCTGTAGTGGATACAGAGCCAAGTTCATTCTCTCCTTTTTCTTTCTGTTCGGCAAGGGAGGGTATTTTCTCATCGTCATCAGGAATAGCAATGACCTAAAAAATAGAAAAGCACTTGCTTTCAACTACAATTGTAAAACTTCATAGTTGACAGGAAAAAACTACTTGACCTACCACTCACCTCTGTTTCTGACTTTTTGCTCTGCTGTTCAGTGTCAGTATCCTTCTTCCCTTCTTTCTCTTTTTCAGTCTCCTTACTTCCATCTTCTGTCTTTGAAGCATCTTCTGTAGAGTGCAGAAGGAAGGTTTCATTATTAATCCAATGTGGCTGGTCAGAAACTCACATTGACTTACATTAACACAGAGAAGCCAAGTAAAGTGTGTGAGGAGCTTCAAAAGAAGTCAAATGAAAACTGCCGCCTTTTGTAGACTGATCTCTCTGGTTGTTTCAAGTACCAAAAGACTGAATTATATTGTTTGTAGATTTAAGGTCCTGTTTGTATCATCTACGTAAATAAAAGTACAGTATGTACAATGGTGTGTTATCCTTTACATGTTCATATGCCTTTAATACATGCAGCACTTACAGCTGCTTTACTCCTGCACTAGGTGCAGTTTCTTATAACAGCCTCTGTATTCAAACTGTACTTTAGCTGTAGGCCACAGAAAAGCTTGTAAGACAAAGAAACCTGGAACTGGGGTGCTGGGCTGCGTGTCAGCTGGAGTGCCAGTAGAAGGAGTTTTCCCTGGTGAGTCTGGGTGGCCAGCAGTTGCAACTTTATTTTCTTCCAGCTCCATCATCCAGGGCATAGACCACTGCCCATTCACATGCTCAAATTCTTGCACCTGGACACACAAGACACAAAATTACCCAAATAAGTTAGTTAAGAAAGTAAAAGAAAGTACAAGCTATCAAACAGCTATTGTAAATATACAGAATCATTTAAGAATTAACAGGTAAGCATTAATTGAGGTTTTACCTTCTTGCGAATCAGTGACATCACCCCAATTCGAGTAAGAACATGCTGCCTTGACAGCCCTTCTCGTGGCACACCATCAGCAAAGGTTTCCGCACCATCAGCACCAGGTTCACACAAGTGCCTCATAAAAAGTGACACATATGCCCTGTGATGGGGAAAAAGTCCATCAGGTTAACATAATGCTCAGCCAGAGAGTCCAGATGCACACTGTGCATGGAAAAATGAACAAGGCTGACAACGTACTTGAACTCCTTTTCCGATTTCCCCCGTAGGTCTCTAACCAACCACTGCGTGGTGAAAGCATCCTGGGGTGGCATTCCATAACGCATTACAGCATTTAAGAAGGCCTTCCGTTGGCGTGCATTGAATCCCAATACCTAAAACAAAAAAATGTTCCGTTAAGGGGAGAGAAACAACCATTGATGCTATAAGATTATTTGTGTTTCTTTGTTACAAAGACAATTAAAAAAAAAATATATGCAAGAACTAGCACACCTCAATGTTGCCTCCCACTCTGGCCAGCAGGGGGGGCAAAGGCTTATCCTTGTCATTTCTGAGTCCTTTTCTATTAGGTCTACGGGAGTTTGCTAAATTTGGGAAATAACATGACAGATTAGCAGTCAAAATAGCCACATTTTAGGTCTAGCTGTTTTCACAGCCTGTGTGACAGGTGAAGCAGTTTACCTTCTGCCCGCTCATCAAAGTCCTCATCTCCTTCTTCTGAGGCAACAGAGTAGTCTGACTGACCATCAGACTGGTCATCCTGCCAGTCTGTTGTGAAAAGAAAAAAATTAATTATGGACAAAGCGGTCATATTTAATTTTTAATATGCAGATCCTGTTAAGAATCTTTTTTAATAGCTGGCCTTGGTTTATTGATAATTTCTGATTATACCATTCCACAACTTTAAAGGTTTTCACACATTAGAATCAAACTCAGTATAAATTTGTACTTAAATTCTTTAACTAATACCTCTGTCCTCCTGGGATCCGTCATTGTAGTTGACTTGTTTACGAATACGCTTGCCCTTGCCAAGATTGCGTGCCAAATCTTCCTGCTGCTGCTCATAGTGGTGCCTAAGCAACTTCTCCCAATAATCTGGATCCACACTCTCCTCCTGCTTAATGATCTCTCTCTGCACCTCTTCCTCCTGTTACAGTAAAACATAAGACATTTTAACAAAAGAATTCAACAATCACTAAGCACTTAGCAAGCACTAAGCAGCTTTTTTTCCTAAGATGTAGGTTGTCATGAAAGGTCTGCTACACACTAACCTCGTCTTCCTCATCCTTGACCACATACTGGGCCACTTTGAATGAACTGAGATACTCATTCATACTCTGAAGCTCTGTGTCATCTGTAGCATCCTGGTTACGGTCCAGCAGCCGGTCTATGGCCTTATCATCATAGTGAATCACACTGCTGTCCTCCTCTTTGTTCTCTCCTAATAAAGTGTGTCAATATTTAGTTTTTTTTTTTGCTTATTTTTATGAAATCTAACCACAGATTTGATCAAGTTTAAAACAAATCCGGCTTATCCTCCTACCTTACAAAGACAAAGCATATTAAAAGAATGTCCAGTTCACACTATAATAAATAATATTATACTAACAAGTCAGTATAATAAATCACCTTCTCCATCATCCTTAAACAGTTCCTCTGTGCCGAATTTGAGAATGTCATCCAGCTCTTGCTTAGACATGGAGCCTGTTTTGGAGCCCAAGCCAGGTCTTACCACCAAGTGGGTCAGCATCATCTTCTTCTTGGCCACCTATGCAAAAAGAGTGTATTTTTAAAAAAAAAAAAAAAAAAAAATCTGTTAAAAGGTGTGAAACAGCTGTCAAAGTTTCAGTAAAATATTCTAGGCACAAGCAATACCTGAGTAATTCGTTCCTCAACAGAGGCTTTGGTTACAAAGCGGTAGATCATGACCTTTCTGTTCTGACCAATTCGGTGAGCTCTGCTGAATGCCTACATGAGGAATTTAAAAGAAAAAGAATTACAATCAAATCAACAGAAAGTCAAAGTACAGTTTAGGTATGTTTACCCGGAAGGTTGTGATGTAAAAGAACTTGCCTGAATGTCATTGTGAGGGTTCCAGTCTGAGTCATAGATGATAACTGTGTCAGCTGTGGCCAGGTTAATACCCAAGCCTCCAGCTCTAGTAGATAAAAGGAAAACAAACTGAACAGCACCAGGAGCTGAGGAACAAACAAGAATAGTTCAGCCTTCCTTAGAACCATTTTCTAAAGAATTTCACAAATTTTATGGAACATAAATAATTTAACAGTAGTTTTTGTGCACACAAAGGCTTCAGTGATGATAGTAACAGTGTTGACTATTTCTTTCACAGTAATATTTACTTGACAGTGACTTTGTCAATACAATATAATATAAATAAATAAACCCTTACCATTGAAGCGGTCAATCGCTTCCTGTCTCATTGCCCCAGTGATACCACCATCAATACGTTCATACTTGTACCCCTCATTCTCCAGGAAGTCTTCCAGCAGGTCCAACATTTTAGTCATCTACACCAAGTAGCACATGAATAAGTAATTTCTCGTGCATATGGATAGATCTTGGCTTTCCATTTCTTATGAATGTACAGGTACCTGAGAAAAGATGAGCACTCTGTGCCCTCCCTCTTTCAGCTTGCGAAGCATTTTGTGAAGTAACAGAAATTTCCCAGAAGACTTTGTGAGGGCGCTGCCATCGTACATCCCGTTTGGCATCTTGGGTGCTTCCTGTTTCAAACCACCAGGAATCAGTTTATAAACAGTTAAATGTCCCAGATTTTACAATTCCTTTAATTACATTTATATACACACACACGCAACCCAAAGAGAACACTATAAAACCAGGATGGCAGCATATACATGTGGCTCAGCATCTCCCCAGATTTGGCGATTTACTGAATAGCCTTGCATATATGTCTTAAAGCATTATTAGACACAGCTGCACAAACAGAACTCTAACTTTCAAATCCTTCTGGAAATCAGCAGAACATATTACTAATGTGAGGATGAGCAAGAAATCAGGGCTTCTATGGAGGTCACTTAAGAAAACTATCAATAGTTCCTAATTTTTTTCATACCAACAAACTCTGAATGTTAAAATTAATGAGGTTAAAATGTAGATTTGCTACATAAAATGTGGCATGGATTGCAGGTCTGAATATTTATAAAAAGTGTATTGTCTTGAGGTATAGATCTGAAAATATCTTACCATAGCAGCTACAGGAAAAAGGTAGGGGTGATTGCAACATTTCTTTAGGTCCATTACCACATTAAGCAAGGATACTTGATTTCCACCTCCTCGAGTGTTCAAGGCCTCAAAGTTGCGGGTAAGGATGAACTTGTAATATTTCCTAGAAAGTATAAAGTTCAATTCAATTCAATTGTAACATTTCCTAGAAAGTATAAAGATTGTCCTTAAAAAGATTTCTTTAAGACTCTGAAAGATAAGTCAGGTAAAATATGAAACTTCTCACTTAATAAAACTTTTTATCCCTGTTCCAATTTTTTTTTCCTTTTCTCCTATCCCACTCATACCTTCTTTCCTCACTCACTTTTGCATGGGACTGAGTTCTACTCGGACAATGAGCTCAGTTTTGGAGGGCATGTGCTTGAACACATCAGCTTTTAGTCGTCTGAGCATGTGTGGCCCCAGCATGTCATGGAGCTTCTTTATCTGGTCTTCTTTAGCAATATCAGCAAATTCTTCTAGGAAGCCCTCCAGGTTGCTTAAAAAGACAGTGAACACATCAGGTACACGATGGACAAAAAAATATTAGAACTAGTTTTGCTCAGTCTACACACACCCCTACCTAAATCTCTCTGGTGTGAGGAAGTTGAGCAGGTGGAAGAGCTCTTCCAGGTTGTTTTGAAGAGGTGTTCCTGTAAGCAGCAGTTTGTGCTGAAGGGAGTAGTTATTCAGCACTCGGAAAAACTGCAACACACACAGGAAGTCACAGCATTAGAAGACAAATGCACACTCATTTATTCAAATAGACTACAGTCAGCTCCTACTAGCATGTTTTTGGGACGTGCAGCATTGTGTGACTGATGGTACTTATGTGCTTCAATACAAGAGCTGCGCATGCTGTTAAATACAGAAGATAAAATTCTTAAATAATTTTCCTCCCTCAATCAGATCTTTTGTTTTTGCTCTCTATCCAAAGTTGGGGTCAAGTGGGCGGGATTAGCATTTATAAACAAAAATGTGATGTTAAATAATGTATGTCAAGTATGTCTAATCTTCAGCAATCATTATTTTTCTCCATTCATTGAATCACCTTTTTCTTTTAATTTTTTTGCCCAGCTGTATTTCAAGATGGGTAATTGTCTATACACTCTGGTTATAGTGGTGTGACTCTGGACTCACCTTGGACTGGTTATTTTTGAGTCTGTGTGCTTCGTCCACCACGAGACAGGCCCAGTCAATTGATCCCAAGATGGCCATGTCAATAGTGATTAGCTCGTATGAAGTCAGCAGCACATGAAACTTAACTGAAGCCTCTTTCTATTTGCAGGAATAGGCAGGGGGGAAAAATCATGTGACACCAACAGACTACATAATATAGTAAAAGGTATGGTCCAATGATTAATCAGAGAATTTGAACTCTTAACCAAAAAGAACAGAAAATTTCATTAAATAAATTCCACAAATATGTACACAAATGTAGTCATATGCAGCTTTTAACAAAACGGCTAAAGGTTTATGATCAAAAAATAAAATATTATGCACTAAACTTGCCCTAAGATTCTTACAGTGCCGTTCTTATTAGCAAATAGGTAGTTGCTGAAGCTCAACCTACCTTCATCCTTGAAGCCTTTTTGCCTCCACGGATAGCATTGTCCTCAAACGAGAACTCATTCTCTCGAATTACAGCTCTGCTATCCTTGTCACCTACATACGTGACCACGTACATGTCAGGAGCCCACATCTCAAACTCTCTCTCCCAGTTAATAATGGTAGACAGAGGGGCACTGACCAGGAATGGCCCTTTAGAGTGACCCTAAAATTCAAGATAATTAAACATTAATATCTAACATCTATAAATATATATTGTATATCTGTAAAATCTGTTCAGTGGTGAAGTAATCACATTAGTCATTGAATTACTTCATTTACATCCTAATAGTGAGACAATATACTGAAATTTGAAACAAGAATATCCTCATTTTATTGTGGCAAACATCACCCATTTTTACAAAAGCAGCTCTTTGTATTCAGCCATCTGAAATATTCAACATGCTCTTTATTTCTTTTTCAGGACGGAATTTAAAATAAATAAATAAATAAATAACTTTAGAGATACAGCAACCACACAGATCACCAGTATGTGGTCTGTTATTAAACAGATCCACTGCTTGCATTCTGCACTTCAGCCAACAGATGGCAGACAAATCCACTTCAAGACCCAATCTATACGCAGAAAGGCCATCCATGTTGATTAAATTTGTACATGCATTGATATGTTCTTGATTCAAAATGGCAGCCCCTCACTTGTGTAATGCTCATTATAAACCTCCACCAACACACACACACCTCTTTGTAGAGTGAGTAAAGAAAGACAGCAGTCTGCACAGTCTTTCCTAAGCCCATCTCGTCGGCCAGGATGGTGTCAGTACCCTGGGCCCAGGAGAAACGCAGCCAGTTCAGCCCTTCCAGTTGGTATGGGTGCAACGTACCGCCCGTTGAATCTAGATATTCTGGCTGGCGGTCAAACTTAATGGTGGGCTGAAAAAGGACGATAAATAGTCAGCATCGACCCAAAACTGCTCCAATGTCCATTTTTGTTGTAAACTGATGTCTAGGACTATGTAAATGCACACATGTATTTCCTCACATCAACCACTGGGTTGTCTGGAGGTCTGTCCAGTCTCTTCATTTTTCCTTTGATCTTCAGTTTTTTACTTGGTTTGCCTTCATCTCCCATCATGAGCTCCCTATTGAGGAGCAGCACACAAACATGGTTATTTTTATTAAAAGCGTGTTAATATATGCCTAGTGGGTCTTTGTGGCAGTTATTATATGTGTATTATAGCCATCACTGTTCTAAACGCAAGTCACTTTCCTAAGCATAGGTTAAATCACAGAAAGAATGAACTTATATAGTTTTCAAAATCTTCTTTGCATAAAAAAAAAATAGCCTACTTTAATACTTTTAAACCAACATTAGTGTCGAGTCTTGATTCATTACAGATTTTGTAAAGAGAATCTACATTAAATGATGCAAGATTTACAGATGTGCATTTGTGTGTTATACCTATGATTCCAGTACTGCAGTTTATAAGTCTCATATTCTGGGATCTCCATGTCTTCTGACTCCCAGGTGGCCTGGTCATATGGCAAGTCTCTCCACTTGATGAGGTAGTGACAGTTATTTTTTTTATCCACACTGGACAACAGAAGAAACAGGGTCTTAAACCAAGACTCATTACAGATGATTTAACTTATATAAGTTGGTCTGAAACACAACTGCACTTCTTAAAGCATACAGTGGAATAACTTCAAAGAAACTGATAGAACACCACATCAATATACATTACACTTATTCATTTCATAGAGTTTGCACTTCTCTGTTTGGAGATGAGTGCTGGGTATGTAAGAAAGAATGGAAATCAGGAAGTAGGAAGAGTGAAAATAAAACAGGAAGCACACACCAAGATCAATTCTAAGATAAAAGAGGTTATTGAATTTTGAACCAAATCAGGCATAAATAGTATGTTCAGAATTTAATACCACATTAAAGGTGCGGTGCATGATGTTTCAAAAATGCTTCATAAAACCGAGTCGGGCCGACTAACAAATCAAACATGTAGCCAATGAGCAGAAAGGGGTGTGTCTTCTCAATACGCGGCGGAGAGAGTGTTCAGTGCGCATGTCTGACATTAGCCGAAAGCGATTGAAACATTGACATGGCGGATACCTGCCGTTACCTCTGCCTTGGGTTCTAGGTGTTGAACGTCGTCTTCCGCGTGAAACGGAGATAAACCTTTCACGGTACAACACACAGTACTACAATAACACATTTGTATTACCATAGTATTACTCATTGAGTTCATTTATTGATAAAAATATCCCCTTGGCCAGCTGCCCCAGCAGGTTCCGCCATAATAGTTGCCTGGGTTGCGTATGTATGTGTGGGGTGGAGCTATCAAAACAGGGGTGAGACCCATTTGGGTTAGGGGTGTATTTGTTTAGGTGATTTCAAATGTCAACATTGGCTTTCAGAGATCGTGCACCCCACCTTTAAAACAGACCTTTATGAACTTGCATTTCAAAAATCTATTTGGATATACTGAAGACTTTTTAAAATATTCATTTGTTATCTCATTTGTACATGAGCTACATTTCTTGACCACCTCCAGGTCAGTCTATTTTTATTGGCATCAGATGAAGTTTGTGAAGACCGACTGGTAGCAGAGATTATTGGTGAACAGGTTATGGATGAAGATCTCCAAAGTCCTTTTACTAGCTTTTGTTATGCTTCATTGCCTCATCTGAGTTTGATAGAGAGAATAAACCCAACTGTTTGCCGCCAGATCTATCATATCAGGAGGAAACGTATATAAAAGCTCTCAAACACCAGAACTGCTGATGGTGATGTTATGTACGAATAAAGGTGTATATTTGAAGCCTGTCCAAATTTATGAGGTAAAGGAACTAAAGACAAAGACATTGGAGCCTCACCTGTGGTTGAGGATACGATGAATCATCATCCACTCCATTTTGATGCCAAAACGGTAATACTTGTCTTCCATCTGGGCATAGATGGGGTCTTTGTTCTTCCTTTTTTCACTCTTATCTTCATCACCTTCACCTCCAAAATCTATGGGTGGGGGCTCGTCCATGTCATTCTTGCGCTGATAATTTCTGAACATCACCTGGCAATGCAGCTCCAGCTGAGGACAAAGGAACAGCTAAGATTAGCTGTATTTGACATATCCACAGACCTTCTGGACTTTTTTTTGGAAATTTGAATAGCTCTAAAGTTAATACTGTTGGGTACATGTGAAAGGTGTGTGTACAGACCTGCAGCTCAGACACCCAGGAACAATGCCAGTAGGACATGTTCTGCCACTTTACGAAGAATTCCCTCTCTGGCCGGCCAGCGAGCGGAGTAGGGTCAGGGGCACTGGCTGGGAGGTCAGGTGGGCGTGGAACAGGGGTGGGTGGCGGTGGGTCTCCCCAACGCCAGGTAAGGATCTTCTGCACTTTCCCCTTTAATGCAGGACACTGACATAGAGGAAACAAAGTAAACCTCGAAATCCAAAAAGAACTGTAATGGATGAACAAGACATTATTTTACTAGTCTGATAAAGGACCACCTGCAGTCTTCAAAATGGATTTCTCCAGTGACACTGTTTAGTCTTTATTTTTTCCCTTCACAATGCATGTCCGCTCTAAGCCATTTAAGACTGAATATTTAAAGACAACTGAAGAAATATAAAGACAATACATGCGTCTCTCTGTGCATAGTGTCTTCATTTTTAAATTTAACAGCTTTAAGCTAACATTAACTACATATTAACGTTGCATATTTATGACGAAACAGTTTGAAGCCGTTCTCCACTTTACTTTATTAGACAAGGACAAGAATCAGGGAAGCAGGAACTGCCACAGATAAAAAAAAAAAAAAAAAAAAAGACGTTTATAAGCGGTCCATAAACAAAATAAGTTACATTTGATGACGTTACTCAAGATTCTGGTAGGTTCCAATATAATAACTGGTCACTATCCACTATTCCAAAAATAATAAGCTGCCCTGATCATCAATAAGTTAACCCTGTTCATTGTAACTAAAAGCTTCACTCACAGTGCAACGTGGACATATCCACTCTCCATTAGGAATTTCAGGCAAGGGTGGGTTAAGGCAGTGGATGTGATACGAAGAGGGGCAGGTGTCACAGCACAGCAGCTCTCCTCCATCCTTACACACTCTACAGAACTCCATGTGGTGGTCATCGTCTTCTGCCTCACCTCCACCTGCATCATTCTCCTCTTCCCCATCTGAAGCTTCCTCACGTGCTTCCCATTGAATACCCTCTTTCTCCTAAGGTACATTTTAAAGAAAAACATTATATGACAATCCACAGTTAGCTACAGATAAACACTTACAAGTATCTTGTAAGAACACTGGAAAGGTCATCTCTTACACAGTGTGGGCAGCTCCAAGTGCCTTCAGGGGCTTTCTCCATATCAGGATCCAGACAGACCATGTGATAAGCTCTGGGACAGGTATCACACAGGATAATCTCTCCTCCTTGCTGACACACCTCACAATAGTCTTGGTGGTCAGTCTCATAGCCATCAGCATCATCATCCACTAAATTAGACATGGAAAGAAAGAAGAAAAAAAAGGTTTAAAAGAATCTAGATAAAGTGAGCAGAACGTGATGAAGCCTTTCCAGTAAGAGTCATGAAATAGCACCACATTTATTCAGGGAGACACTACAAAGAATTAAGTATTCTCAGTGAAATCTGTGAGCTACTGAGGTTTTCCCCACCTTTCTTCTTCTTCTTGGGCTTAGGTTTCTTTTTGGAGCGGCTACTGCGGCTATTGGAGCTGTCTGACACGGAGACACTGTTTATACTGCCATCGTCAAAGTCACTGTCTACATCCATATCATCATCTTCACTCTTAACAAGCAAGAAATACAATTACCAAATTATCCATCATTGTAACAATGCAAATTTATTTCAATTAAAACCTTTAAATAATTGCTAAAAATCACATACAGAAGATCGCTTTCTCTTGCTGTTAAAGCCACCCAACTTTATCTTCAGAGGTGCAACTTTCTTAGTCTTCACCTTCTTCTCCTGAGGTTTTGGAGCAGGTTTGGACTTTCTGCGAGCATTAGGACCTATAAACAGAACATGCCAACAGAAGTCAAATTCTGGAATACACATCTGGTCAGATATTTCAAATACTCAGGTCAGTCAGCTCTCCCTTATACTCCTCCACCTGTACCATGAGTGGCTTTTGTTACCTTGGAAAGCTATTTTGCATGGAGATATACTTGCTTGGTGCTGTGCTAACTAAAATAATACATCAGCAAGCTACAGGAATAAAAAGTATTAATTCAAGAAAATTTCATTATTTAAAATTCATATTATTGACTAAACTTGGATATTTTGGTTTATGGAAGCAGTTAATGAAAGGGGAAAACCATTAATTACGTTAGCAAACCACTGCACAACACAAATGTTGAGCTTCTTTAGATTCACCCTGCTCATACTTCCAACAGCCATACATAAGGAAGCCATAGATATAGGAAGTATCAGCTCACCCTTGCCCTCTTTAGTTTTGGCTTTGCGGAGTGGAGGAGCTGGAGGAGGTTGGGGCTCAGCAAGCGGGGTGGCTAAAGGGGCAACGGCTGGAGTCTCAGCTGCCACCATACTCTCCACAGCCGCAGCCACATTAGCAGCAGCTAGGGCAGCATTGGCACTGGCAGAGCCACGTAAGGGATTGTTAGTGCTGAATTCACGCCACTTTGCCCCAAGTACCATCATCATTTTGGAGACCGCAATCTTTGGGTTCTTTGCTGCAATAAGAGGCCTGAGGGAAAGCAGGACAGAAAAAAGTCTGAGAATCTTGGCACAATCTTGTGTGACGCTTTTCTACACGTCTGTAGACATCTGAATTATTCTTTTGCTCCAATCATCAGTAAAGATGATTTATTCTGTTCCAGAAGCAGTCATGCAAGCCTACGCCATGACAATACCACCACCATACTTGATAGGTGAGCTTGTGTGTTTTGGATCATGAGTAGGATCCTTTCTTTCTCTGATGTTTGAATGCATGCATCAGTTATCATTAATATTCAAGTATAATATTAAATTTTAACAAAATTATATACATATATTTTTGTGTGTGCAATGCACTGAGCAATCAAGTTCAAGTTTCTTTATTCGTCGTTTCGCTACATGTTGAGACATGCAGTGGAACGAGATGTCGTGTCTCACAGGTCAGACGGTGCAATATCCATACAGACATTAAACATAAAACAAAAAACATAAAACAACAAAGCAGGGAGCAGGTACGGACTATGCCATCAGTACAAAAAAAAAATACACTCGAAATAAATATAAATACAAGTATGTAGACTCTACAATGCTTCCTTGATATTGTACACGTGCAACAGGAGGCATTCAAAGTCAAGCAGCTGGTAGCGGACTAGTGCAAGATGCAATGTGCAACACGAGCATGTAAACATGTGTATTGTCTGTGGGTTTAGTACACCGTTTTTAGTTTTGATGTGCCAGTGTGCTAATGCTGGTGAGTGCGGCTGGTGGTGATTAGGTGTGTCACGTCACAGGAGGCCTGTATATTTTCAGGGGTGGCAGTGGAGGTTTGAGTTCAGGACTGAGAGCTCAATTAAGCTGTAGTGTAGTATAATGTTATACATCATCTTTACATACATGAAACAGTGTCCAAAGGGAGAGTGATCTCAGAGCATACCACACCTGACAAACTGACTGAAGGCCTTGTAGTTG